>NC_056739.1:977413767-977713767 GCF_019279795.1 Protopterus annectens | reverse complement strand
GCAATGAATATTCTTCATAATGTTGACATTAACGGCTAAGATTCTCACTACAGTGAATTAATTTTATCTTCATCCTTTTCCTTTTTTGCTTTCTCTTTTAGATACGTTTTTGAACTTACATTTTCTGTCCTTTACTCTTTTCCCTATGGAACCTCTTTTGCTTCTTACTTTTACCATTTACTTTTTCCTTCATCACTTGTATTGCTTATATCTTCTTCCTCATTTGTTTTTGTACATCATTTATACTCTCTCTCACACTAATTATTACTTTAATATCATTGTTCATTTTGCACTTCCTCTATAAGGCCTGATGAAGTTTTCTCCTGTTCCTGTACTAATATTTTTCTTGTGTATGTTTCTCTAATTCTGTACAATCCATCCAAGAATTACATATCTTTTCATATTTTATACACTTTTGTTTACATTTCTTTGTTTTGTGACCCCTTTTTTCCACATATATACATTTTCTTTTGTCACAATTACTAATTAAGTGATCATCCTTGCCACATAAAAGACACATCTTCGGTTGTCCTCAGTATCTCACCATGCCTTTGTTCCATCAGTATTAATTATATTTGGTAAATGTACAATTTTTTCATCTTGCATTTTCAATATTACACCACATTTCCAACCCCTAGTCCATAAGCCTCTATTATCATATATTTTAACTACACGTATAATGTCTCTGCATATAGTGTTAAATGTTCTTTTAAATTATCTTTTTCAATTTTGGTTCTAAATTGCACAATCACTTTCTTATTGGCTTCTTTATAAAAAGCCTGTATAAGTTCCAAGGATAAATATTTTTACTTTTATCATACTGTTCTAAAACCTTTTCCATATGTTGAGCCTCTTCAAAAAAAAAAAAAGTATCCTTATTAATAAAAAGGAAGGTTCTTACCTCTCTGTGTTCTATCCCCAGTGGTGCTGTGACACTGTCCCGTACCTTATACCTGTCTAATTCCGTGTCCTTCTTGCTTATCTACAAGCAAAATTTCCTTTTAACTTTTGCCTTTTTTCCTTCCCTTCTTTCTCCTTCTCTCACTGTCTGTGCATACAGTCTCTTGTCTTCTTTTTTCTCCTGTGAATTTTCATTCTCCTAAATCCTGTCTATTTCTCCCCACAATGCTGCCTTTTCACTCTACAAAGAGTAGGGGAAGTTCCCTGATGCCCTGGCCAAATTTTCCGTTGTAATATTAATACCACCTTGGGTCTTCCCTGAAAATAGGCCACCAGCCTAGTGGGAATAAACTGGTTGACAAAGGATAAATAAATAAGATTCATGTTGATGCAACACATGTTACCCTGTTAACTTTTTTAAGTGATTTAGACTAGCCTCTTCTTATCTGTCTCCAGTTTTACAGAACATTCTCATTTTACCCAATATTTATACTGTATTCTTGAGCAAGTCACTTAACCAGAAAATCTGGGCTAAGCTTCGCAATGGTCCCCTGGACTGTAAGCCTAGTAATTGCCTATGAACCAGTCCATTGAGATGCAAAAAATTGATTGTAGTTAATATTAACATTATCATATAAGCCCACTTTCTTTAGATGTGATCCTTGGATTTCTTGTTTTGTTGAATATTGATAGTGTGTTTATTATTTAGCTGTGAATAAATTGGACAGCATAAAGTCTGTGAGTTTAATGTTAATAGTATAACTAGGAATACATTTTTATTTTAGCTTGTTTTTTTACATACACCCAGGCATCAAAAGTGTGTCTTTGGACCACTCTTGCTTGTCTAGCACTTAATGCAGATGAGTAAGGGTATGAGTTGTTAAAGAGCTGCTTCCTGTAGTACATGGTTTGATTTCCTCAGCCTTCATTTGTCTTCTATGCAACTCTGCCAAGTTACTTCACTAGACAGTCCTCCTGGCTGCTCCTGAAAAGGGACACTTGTGTCCAGTGGGGTGTCCCAGGCTGTTAGTGAATGTGTTACGTATTTGTCTTTTGAATTCTTTCATCCGCCATATGGTCACTATAGACACTAATTAGCACTTCACTCTGTGCTATTTTAGAATGAATCCCAGCATGCCTCTTGTCATTTAACCAGTTGCCATATGAATTTCACTAAATGTGAGTTTCAAAGGAGAAGTGTACTGTTTCTCATGCTAAATCTGTTTTCATTGCGAGAGTGTTTTATTTTGTTTAAAAAATATCTCTCAGTACATTTCTGTCACATTTGAAATAAAAGTTTTAAATGAAATCCAAATCTCTGTGATAATTGTAAAAGTAAAGAAGAAATAGTATGTACACTTACAGGTTTGTATGACAATGGAATATTGGTATAACTGGTGGAGATCTGATTCAATTATGCAGAGGGCCTCATTTGTCCATTATCCATCTCTGTTTACTGTGGTGGTGTATGCTGGTACAGCATTAGCCGTTAGCCATTCAAGTAGATCAGATCTGTACAGAGTGATATCAGAAGGGATAGCTATTCTTGAAGACAGAGAAAATACTAAGGTCAAAAATGAGATGTAGGTACAATGCAAACATGTAAATGTAAGTCCTCCCCACAAAAAAAAAAAAAAAAAAACAATTTGCTGTATGCAGGAATATTTCTAATTTTGGTATGACTTGTGGGTTTTTGAACATAAGCTGTTGCAGTATTTACATTGTCTTTAATTGTTTTGCTTTATTTATGGCACTAAAGTGTGAATTAATTCATTAATATGTGATGCCTGGATTGCATAATATAATCTAGACATGCTCCATTTTAGATGTTTAATCATGTATTTTAGTAATTTATTTTTTGTAGTACCTTCTTTACAGCCTCCAGCAACTGCAAAATGGCTGACATTTGTTGGGTCATATAGTCTGCATTATTTGTAGTGATTATAAGAGCCATCTGATCTTCAGCATGCATTATGTAGACATTATTATACATTACTGGGATACAGCCTTCTGTAAAAGATCAGATTGTAAAGGATTTCATAAGTTAGATATAATGCACTTAGCACAGAGGACTAAAGCTCTAACTTGTTAATGAGCTGCTTCCTGTGGCAAGAATACAGGGTTTGAATCTTTCCACCTTCATTTACCTACTGTGTGACATTGCTAAAACAATGAGTAACAAGGTCACACAGACAAACCAATCAGTATAAACTACAAAACAAATCTAGCCAAGCTAGATTTTCTGCTGTGTAATTCCTTGTTACCTCTTGTATTAGTGGTGTTGAGTGGAACAATCAACACTACTTGGGTTTGGTAGACTCTTAACTCGAATTGGTTTGAGATTGATATGCTACCAAACTTAACCTCAACAGTTGTTGTCACTAAGTTGAAACATCATTTCTCAGTTCATGGTCGTCTACACAAACATTATTCTGACAATGGTACTCAATTTACTAGCCAGTTGTTTCAGAAATTTGCAAGAGAATGGGACTTTGTACATGTCATTAGTAGTCCTGAAGATCCTCAATCCAATGTTCTAGCTGAATGAGCAGTACAGAGTGCAAAGCAATTACTTGAAAAGTCAAAGCACGACAATACTGATGTATTCTTTAATTTTACTTTATCTCAGAAACATACTTTGTGATGATATTCTTGGCTCACCTGCTCAAAGACTACTTTCCAGACAAACTAGAACTATGCTACTTATTTTATCAAGTTTGTTATGGCTTAACTCTACGAACAATAAAACCATCAAGGTTCAGTTGTTAAAGAAGTGTAATATGCAGAAATCTAGTTACGACAGATTGAGCAGATTACATTGTTTGTTGAGGGAAGGAGAGATGAAAGGTTTTGATAGAATAGGACAGATTACAGGCATCTTTGCCAAGCCAAGATTCTATTTGGTAAGCTCCGTGGGTGTGGAATATAAGAGGAATCGCAGACATCTTCTCCCTTATCAGAATCATCATCATTGCAATCACAACATTGTATCTGTAATGTGAGCTCATCAAAGAATGAGTCAGACATTGTTTCCTGACCAGAATGTGTTCAAAAGTCTGATTCTGTTCCAGAAAGTAATTCGGAAATTCCACAGGTCAACCATTTTGGAAAGACTGTCCCAGTTGCTAAATCAGATTCCAAATTTTATGTCACGTGATATGGATGAGTTTCTAAGCCTAGTGTGAAATACACAGCAACATGGACTTGACTGTATGTGTGTATGTATGTATGTATATATATATATATATATATATATATATATATATATATGTACTTATTATTGTATAATGCATGTCTTTATATTATCTCTGATTTCTGCATGCTAAATAATCTCATGACAAATTGTATGATCTATTTCTCAAAGAGGGAGAATGTAGATCAGAGTGTAATGTGTGTGTGCAATGTCTTTAAGAAGCATGAGAGGCTGTGCATGCACGTATAAATTCCAGACACGTGTAATCCCTAGTGCCATTTTGGAGAAGCAGCCAGTGAGTGAGCATGTATGATCACAGCAGTTAGTTTGTATATAAGTTACTTAGTCATAGTCCGTAGCCTCTACACTAATGCATTTGTATAGAATAAAGATGCTTAAATAGAACCCACGAAGACTCGTTTATTCGTGTGCCAACACGGAAGCGACAGTCTCCAGGACTGCAAGCATAACTATGTACCTGTTGTTGTCAGTCATTCCTTATGCATAGCTAATGTAGTTCAGGAAATGACAAGGCAGTATCACCAGCACACCAGTTTTTTTTACTATAACATAGGCAGTTTATTCTTCAAGGGCAGCAGGTACTGCATTTGCAGATGAAGCACTGGAATGCAAAGTAGTTTGCCAACAGCAACATCTACATTACTAATTGTTCTCTTTAATGTAGAATTATTCTGATGACTTTTACTTCTGTAGAGATTGTGCATATTGACTGATAGTGGTGGATTATAATGATAGCAGTTTAAGTGGCCTTTTATAGCTGAAGTTTTCAGAAACTGATAGTTTTGCCATTATTGATTCATGCATTTTGTTTTATTGCTTACCAGAAAGATGTTGCAACTACAATTTTAAAACACACTCAACAAATGTCACTGTATTAAACAAGGAACATCATTTAATATAATCAATCAGGAATATGAATCAAAGAACAACTGCATATATGCATAGTCCTAAAAATGTGTGCAGGGCCCCATGGTTTGAAAACAGCCCATGGCCCAAGGTATACTTAATCCATGTCAGTCAGATTTTTTTTTTCTGTGAGTGTGAGTTTCAATTCATTTTCAATGAATGTGAGTTTCATAGGGAGAGAATTTGCTGTTGCTCATTCTATTTTCAATAAAAGGCTGTTTTGTTTGGCAAGTGGCCATCAGTGTTTGTGCTATAAATTTTGAAATAAAAGTGTTAAATTGAACCCAAATATTTTAATTATTGTAAAAGTAAAGAAGAAAATAATATGCTCACTCACAGGTTTGAATAGTGTTTATGTACCTGGGGAGAGAGCCAAGAAATGGGACACTGGAATAGTTGTAGGGGAGGGGTCCTGGCCCATTACTCTGCCTATGGCCTCATTTGACCATGATTCAGCTCTGCTTACAAGTTGCTTATTATCACATTGCCGTATGCACAGGCTTCATAAATTTTCTGAGGTTCTCTGCATCTCGGTCACATTATCAATTCTGCAAATTACCCTTTGGATTGTCTACAGCTCCAATGGTGTTTATGAAATATCTAACCCCAGTCATAGTTCATTGCAGACTGAATGGCATTCTCATCTTCCTTATTGTTAAAGAGCCTTTATTTAGATGACCAGAGATATTAACCTGGGTTATGTCTCTTTTGGCCAATCTGGACTTCCAGATAAATGTTGCAAAATCCTGCTTGACTCTGCCTCACAGGAAAATGTTTCTCATTTGCTTTCTAGCTACTTCTCCTGAAAAGGACTTTCTGCCACAAGAGAAGGTGGATTTTTATCTGCAAATGTTCTCAAGCCTCTCCGGTCAGTCCTAGATGCCTGTATGAGAATTTCTCATAATCCTGGGGTTTATGACTTATATGATTCTCATGATTCCTCTAGCCTAAATGCAGTGGTCTCTCAAAAAATGCAAGGCCCCAACATTTACATCCTCTTGAGCATCAAATTGCAGTTTTGTGCTTTCTAAAATAGGAAGTGCATTGGTTGAAACAACAAACTCAGCTAAAACCAGGTCTCCCTTTCTCTCCTCAAACCTTAAATCAATGTTTCACCATGGATACTTCAGATTTTGCTTGTAGAGCAGTTTCCATTGGGGTATAGGTACAAGGCCTTTGGAGTCATTCAGACAGATCAAAGCACATCAGTATAAAGGTACTGGCTAAGATCAATGCCTTGAAATTTGTTCAACACCTATGGTCACCAGGATCACAATAAGTGATTACAGACAATATCATAGTCATTTAGGAGGTAGATTTACAGCATTCCCCACCCCCCAAGCATCTTACATACTGTCAGAGTGAAACATAGTGTTAGATAAACTGAGCAGGACCAGGACAGGCCCTCATAAATGGACATTGATCCTGGGCGTCTTCCAGGAACTGATCTAGTTGTGGTGAACACCTCAGGTAGATCTGTTCACCTCCTTTCAAAACAGAGAACTAAACAAATTCTGCCCCAGGGCCTCTTGTGAGTGAGCAAGGAAACAGATGCATTTTATTCCCATGGATGGGACTGTTTCTTTAGGTGTTTCCACCATCTCCACTGATATTCAGGGTAACTCTGAAAATTGAGAAGGACTTTTGCAAATGTCATTGTGGTGAATCCATTTTTGGCTTAGGCAACATTTGTTCTCCCTTCTTATGGAATTGGTCAAGGACAATTACCACAAGCTTCTTCATTGACGGGATCTACTCACACAAGATAGGGGGAGTTTGATGCACTCTAATCTCAATCAACTTCAACTGACTGCTTGGATGATTCCGTTCATGAGGGAATGCAATAGGTACTAAAGGAGGTAAGAAAACCTGCTACTAGAAAGTACTCCTAGTTTGTTCCTAGCCAATAACCAGGGGACCATTAAGGATTTTGTACCACTTGTACTCAAGTATTTCCTCTGGCCAGTCTTATTCCTCTACACATGTTCATCTCATGACCATTTCAACGTGTCTACCTGTGGGAACCTTCTGTTGATTCTCTGTTTGTGGTAAAACAGTTTCTGAAAGGAGTTTTTCACCTGAAATCTCCTAACAAACAGGTTGTTCATTTTTGTGCTGGAAAAGTTGAAAATGTCACCTTTAGAACCTACTCATCAGGCTGATTTATGCAGGAGCAGCCCTAAGTCAACTGGTGCCCTAGGCAAAAGGGCTCCACGGCACCCCCCACCATACTACCTGGTGCCCCATCCTGGTCTACTGGAAAAGCACCCCTGCTAGACCGGCACCCTAGGCGGCCGCCTAGTTGGTCTATGCCTAAGGCTGGCTATGGATTTATGGTTCTTGACCTTGATAATTGTACTCATCACTGCTATGACATCTGCAAAGAGAGTATCTGAGTTGCAGGCTGTCATGCTGGTTCAGCTTAAGAACAACCCCTCTTTTATGCCCAAAGTGGGTTCAGAGTTTACTTTGAATCAAGCCATCATTCACCCAGTTATATACATAGAACATAAAAAACAGGGAGGTGCGATTCTGCACACTGTGGATGTGCATAGACAGTTCAGTTACTGGTTTTAGAAAAGCTAATCAGCTGTTTATTTCTTGTCATTGGACAAAAAAGTGGCAACATGTGTCTAAAGAGAAAAAAATTCAGGTGATTGTTCTCCACTATTTCTTCTTCTTATTCCCACCATGGCAAATCCACTCCAGGAAGCATCAAGGCACATTGTACTAGAGCTTTGTCTGTTTCAGTTGCATACTGGAAAGGGGTAGGCTCTAGAATCATTAGAGACAGCTGCATGGCTCTCAGTGCATACTGTTACAAAGCATTTCTGATTGAATTTCTTTTCAAGGGCCAGGGTGAACTTTGCTAGGACCATTACCCAGGGGCTCCTAGATCTGTTGCCTTCCTCTTCCCAGGTTGGATAGGTTTTGGTAATCAGTGTAGCCTAAAGGTTACTGCAGTTGTGGGAATGATGTTCAAATTCCTCGCTGCTGCAGTAGCCACACCCACCCTCCATTCCTCTACTTTTGCATATAATAGAAGTTGGGATATAAAGTAGGGTTCTCTGTGTTTCTACTTTATATGTTCTATTGTTATTATTGTTTTTTGATTCAAGATTCTTAGGCTCTTCTCTCTCATTATATGAACAAGAGAATCCTGACAAAATCTTTTTTTTGACTGCTGATTTATCTCCTTGGGGATAGCCAATCAGCAGTCAAACTGAAGGTATGGAAGGAATCAGAGGTTTGTGAGGCTGCCCAGTTGTTTCCAGTGCTGTTTCCTGGGCATGGAAACAACCCATATAGCCTATTGGCTACTGCAGCAGTGAGGAGTTAAACATCTACTGTTATGAATAAGTGCAACTTATACAACTGTACTTTTTGCACTCTTTGCCTTTCCATACATGCATGTACTCTTGTAAAATTGAGTTCCCCTTGTCTAGATTTCAAAGGGGCTGCTAGCTACTATTGGAATGCATAAAACATTTTGTTCAATACATACCAATTTGTTCTTACATGTGTTGACAGAAGCAGTAAAAGGCTAGCCTTAAGATTAAAGGGTACAGGTACATGTTTCTGTGGCTATGAAGATGCCAGAATTCCATACTTTGCCCTTAGGGTCTGCATCTGTCTGCCTGTGAGATGGAGTTCAGCTTCAGTGGGGTAAATAAGCCCTTTATTGGCATGTCCTTTGTAACTCTTTGGAATATAGATGAAGTAAACTACCCGTGACATATTCTTATTCTGCAGTCTGTGTGTGTATGTTATGTACTCTTAATTTCAGATGAAATGTTATTGTAGGAAAGCGACTTTTTTGGAAGACTGCATATCTTCATTGTCATTACTGTTTGCACAGTTCTTATCAATGGTTTTCCTTACGTTTAGTTAAGTTGCAATTAGGCTACTGTTATCAAGCATAATATAAAGAAGTTCATGCAGTTCTTTGATCATAACCAATGCTTAGTGCATGGAGTGGTACTATTATACTCTGAATTTGGGGAAAAAAGATGACTATTAACCATATCTCTGATATAAGAAAGGTGCTTAAAAAGTTTGTTAAGCACCTGTGAACACTCTTAAGCTCTAGTGCCATTGTAGAGAGCAACAGCATGCAGTGGTGGCCTCCACAAAATAGCAGCAATAGGCTAAACACTTGTCTGGGACGCACTGTTAAAGTGAAAAAGTGTTGCAGAGAGAACTGTCTAACAGCTTTTAAAACCATTCATTTATCAGAGGGACACTGCTTCTGTCCATGATCTATAACAACTGCAAGTGTTTTATGACTTTCAAGGCTGCAAAACACTTTGCACTCATATATTTTTTTCTGTAACTGATAGGGCATAGAGCAGATACGGCTTCATGTTTTACACAGAATTATGAATAGGTCTCCCCAGTTGCAACTCTTATCATTCTCGAGATGAATTTCTTGACATCCATGTTGTTTTAAACACACAAGTTGGATACGATTGGAAAACTGAATTGTAATCCTCAGTGTTGTGTGTTCAAAACATGGATGTCAAAAAAATTCACGTCAAGAGTGGAGTAAATAAGTAGTTATAATCAGAGACTTATAATTCTTTGTAGTACTTGATGCCTATGCAGTACCAGTTACAGGAAAAAAGTGTAGATTCATGAAGTGTTTTTAGCTTTGAATGATGTAAAATACTTTCTGCAACCATACTGTTAACAGGAAGAAGTGAAGTGTGTGTCTGATAAACAAATGGCTTTAAAAGCTCTGCCACAGTCATTTTTGTATGTGATCTCAAAGTGTATACAGTGAAAATGTTTCTGTGTGCTGGCTGAAGATATGCTCTGGCATGAGATTAGAACCTTTGACTGTGCTGAAAGGTGTTTAAAAAACTTTATTTAGTACTCACAAAAGTATTATTTTATGTTGGGAATCACACAGTACATTTAACATCTTATGCTAATTCTCATTTTAAAATCTGGCAGACCATACTTTCTTGTCCTTACAAGTGGAAAGGTTTGCATGACTGTAGAGCACAGTGCATATGTTTTCCAAGGATTTTCATTTTTATTATATAAAGCTGTGTTTACAATCTGTTCCCTTGGATTTAACAGGAAGTACAATGACAGTCTAGGTAGAAATCTCTTGTCTATCTTGCCTAATTTGATTAATCCTAATAACCACTGCTGTTTGTTTCCTATATGTTCTCAGTGACTGACCCTCCTGCCTATTAGTGTATAGTTTTGTAATCTAATATTATTTTTAGGCACATCACTGTAATTTGGTGAAGATCATTAAAGTGGATGTTGACACTAAGTCTGTGCACTATATTTCATTTTTAATTTCCTGCTGTGCTGCATATATTCTGTGTATGTGATTGTTTTATCCATTTGCTGCATTCTTTGTGTGCACAGACACACCCACACATAAACGCTAGTCATCTTCTTCAACTTGCCTAGCAGAACAAATTACCTAAATGGTGTGATTATTATGTAACAAAATACATTTGAATAAATGCTTCTTTCCTTTGCTGTGTGCAAGGAAAACACCCCATGGGAATATAGTTTTTGATTTGAAAGCTAATTACTTTTCTGAAGACTTTCAGAAAACCCAACAGCTTGTCTGAACTTCATCAGTTTTCACACATTCTGAGAAATGATAAAGTCAGTCTTAGAAAAGAAAAAAAAAATCTTAAGATGAGTAAAGGCTGAATATGAAACCTCATTTAGGCAGAGCCTGACAGTTGCATTCCATCATGAGATCTGGGTATTATGCAGTCAGGAATGATGGAAAGGTTGCATACTTTTCAATAGACTGAGTTATGTATTGCATTGAGCAGATGGTGAAAAGGCAGAAGAACCGTCACTGAATTAAGTCATTTATAGCAATGCTAGTAGCACTGTCAATTTTGTAGTATATAAATTCCTGAATTCTTTCATTATCTTTGACAAGCCAAACTTTGATAGAAAAACTAAAAAGGCACCCTTAATTGCATTATATAATACTGCTTTATGCAGTGATATGCCCGAAAACTATATTTAGATTTTGACCAGCCATCTTCAATGTACTCTGTGGAATCTGGCTAAAACACAGTTTTATGTATGTCTTTACTTCTTCTTCTTTCAGCTTTTCCAGGTTAGGGGTCGCTACAGTGGATCACCTGTCCGCTCATGATTGGCAGTAGAGTTTTACGGTGTCGAGTTGCCAGCCCGGCACCCACCCTTCCACAGAAGGCACACAGACGCATGCACTCACACCTAGGGCCAATTTAGAGTGTCCACTCCACCTACAGCATGTCTTTGGCATATGGGAGGACACCGGAGCACCCGGAGGAAACTCACGCAACCACAGGGAGGAACATATCCCTCCTAAAGGTCACATAATAAAACAAAAGAAGCAACAGAATCACACAGTCTCATAATGCTTCAATTAAAAAAAATAACTAAGACAAACGGTTTCATTATGACCAGGGTAGCTAGCTGCATTAAATATGATCTGCCAATGCAACTCACAAGCATCAAGATGTTCATCCATTACTAAGGGTCATATACTAGCACAAATAGTGTGTTGTCTCTGCTTTTTGGTTCAGTGACAGATGTACATGTATGGGAGGGGGTGGTACATCAGAGGTGACATATAAAGCATACCGTACTGCTCTTGGCAGTACTGCATTACAAATTTAGAACTCAGCTGCTAATTGTACTGTTAACAACTACTAAAAGAAAACAGCAGGTCATATTTGTAGGCTTGGCATTTTGCAAATTAAACATTAATTTAAACTCATCATTCTGCCAAGACTGTAAATCTGTATATATAGATATAGACATACATACATATATATGTGTGTGTATAGACATACATACATATATATGTGTGTGTGTGTGTGTGTGTGTATATATATATATATATATATATATATATATATATATATATATATATATATATCTATATATATATATATAAAATCTATGTATATATCTATATTAGTCTTTTTTGCAGGGGACATAGTCTCTCTCTTGCCATTGACTATTAGTATTTTAGGTAGTATAGTTCTATACCCATCCTGTAATATATTATTAATATTCCTGTAATGCATAGAGCTCCATGATTACGCCACAATATTGGGAAAAAACAAGCTACTTAAGCACTACTCTCATACAAGACCCTATTTTAATAGTGCATGGAAACAATAGTTAAGAACCTTTGTAAGACTGTTAACATCAGCTCTTCCACTAAGCCATAAGTGCTAACAGTACCAGCCAGCAAACAACTGTGGCAGAAGCAGAAACCATTTTGTTTCTGTCTACTGTACTTTCAATGCCTATCAACTGTGCTCATATTCAGTTCATATTTGTGACCTGTTCCTCTTTAACTTGTTCCCTTTTCTGGTAAATCACTGAGGATTCAAGTCCGTCAAAAATGCCAGATACAGACTTTCACACTTCTTGTTCACAATGCATATTGATGCAAAACCATGTCATTCTGTTAACACTTTAAGTAAATTAGAGCAATATTTAAAAACTCTCCCAGGATTTAATCCTTTGTCTTGCCCACAAATATAAACAAATAAGCTGACAGGTCTGCTACTACTGTCTGTTGTGTTCGCTAATGGCGTTATTGGCTTTCAAAGCCAGTGCATTTTTTTTTTATCTGTAAACTGTACATGGAGCAAATAAAGCTCCATGCACTACAAAAAATTATGATCTGGCCTCCATTCGTAACTTTCCATTATGTGTTGTCAACATGAATGCTTAGATGCACCTCTTGAGTTTCTTTATCTTAATACATGGTTACAATGAGACTTGATGTTAATCCATTACCTTTATGCTGTCAGGGAAATTACATGCATTCTTTTGTTCTCAGCACCAGAAAAAAATACTGAGTTAAAGCAATGAAATCATAACCTAGTACTGGTAAAGTACACCTTCACTTTGTCATTACTTTACCAGTACTAGATCATGATTTTCCTGTGTTATGCTCTTACTGGACTGCAGATTTTTTTTTTTTGAGCCATGACTCATTTTCATTTGATCTTTTTAAGGCAACTGTTGCAGTGATAACCTTTTCATTTGCTTTAAACATAATTCTGAGTGTCATGCATCCAGATAGATTTACTATTTCCATCATTGCAGTGCAGATCTACAAAATGTTGATATTAGAGCACAGGATTGCTTCATTTCCACATGCTTCACTCCACTACTGAAAAAAAGATAAAGAAAGAGAAAGTGCTATCAACAGTAATTAAAGCAGCAAAATGTAGAGATAAGTGAACATTTACTTTGGTTGACTGCCTTTACAACAGAGCATAACGTAAGAGAAGCCCATGCAAAGAACCTGACAGTTACTTGCAGAAAATTAAAATCAAGGGCCAGACCACTTACACTGAGAACAGGCCGATGGCAGGTGTTTTAGAATCTATCCCTGGTGTAAGCCTGTTTATAGATAGACCTTACTACAAAGTAAGTCACTTAAACAGAGAGCAAATCTTTTGGAATCAAGGCAGACTTGCACTAAGAGTAAATCTTTTGGAATGTGGCCCTAGTGGTACTAATGCATCACTTTATATATAACTCTGCAACAAAAAAACAGCAGTTACAGAACTGTCTGCAGACTAAAGTGTGTGTGTGTGTGTGTGTGTGTGTGTGTGTGTGTGTGTGTGTGTGTGTGTGTGTGTGTGTGTGTGTGTGAGTGTGTTCGTGTTTACCTGGCTATATACATGTGTGTACAAGTGCTTTTTTTCATATTCTGAGCCATTGAGAGTCTTTGTTATAAAATAATATAGTTGTATGTCTAATGGTGGTGTTAGAAAGCAAGAAAAGGTCACAAATCGTTTGACAAATTTCTCTGTAGCTTAGGCAAAGAGCACACAAGTTATGTAGCCTGCAAATTAGCAGCATATTTACTTACCTTTTTCCCATTTTTCATATGAGATTGGGAGGCACTTCAACAGTGACAGTTATCTGTAGCAAAGGTTCACACCACCTGGTGGCTAGCCCTGCCATGGCATATGCAGGGAGAGAATTGTTGCAACTCATTCTAATCTAATCCATTTTGGGGTCACCAGATTATGGGGAGAAGAGCTAATATTAAATCCATAGATGCTCAAATGCAACAGTCTGAGAGGGTCTATATTATAAAGTCAAAGCTTTAGGTAATCGAATACCTAAAGCTCGACACCTAAACAGTGAAAGCTGTAAACATTGAACGGGCATTTCCACAAATTCTTTTGTAGGGAAAGAATTCACTTGGCTGGAGGAAAATAAATCAAATCCTAATCGAGTGGAGGGGCTTTGCCCCCCCCACAACCCTCCATGTAGGGGGCTGTGGCCCCACCCCAACTAAATATACCAACTCCGAGATCACTCTACAATGGAGAAAAGGGCAAATTCTTGATAACGCCCAAGAAAATTCTTTCACTACAAAAAAATTTGCAGAAGCAGCCATTTGATATTTACAGCTTTTGCTGTTTAGGTGTCGATCTTTAGGTATTCGATTACCTCAAGTTTCGATCACCTAATATAGACCCGTCTGAGTGGCATCAACATTTTGAATGCAGTACTGACATAGCTGCTGCAACCATTTGAACCTTTCTGCAGGGTGATACCACATTGCTGTAAAAGTATAAGAAACATTCATGGGACATTCTCATTACATTCACTGTTTGCTTTCTCCTTTGTGTTAGTCTCCCCAGCACTCATTCAGTTCCTGACATTACATTGTCTTGTTTTGTTAAAATGTTTCTCTGTAAATGCTAAAAAACACATCAGTTGTAGACCTATTTACAAGCAGTCATGCATACAGCACATGTCCTGCATTGTTAAAAGTTAATGTGACAGAGTGACAAGACTGGCCTCATCAGGTTGTTTTGCAGTTATATTACATGGACTTTGTAACTAGGCATTTGCTCCTTTACCCTGCATCATATTTTTGTACTAGGTTTCATGGCCATGGTTTTGTTTCAGGTTCACTACTTCAATCCATTGATTGAACTGTAAAGTGATTATTGCTTTACTTAGTAGTACAAAATACATTTATATTTTTTTTATTATAGAGCCATAATCTTAATTGCAGCCCTACCAGTTCCACTACTCAATGATACTGTGCATGCTTAGGCTAATTGGCTCCCACTGATGGATGTTTTTGGCAGAGTCCTCTGATCCTGTAATTACTGATTTTTCTTCTGCAGGTATTCTCTACAATTTTCTCCATCAAGGATTTATCAAGAGCATGTTAAATACTGTACTACTAACATAGCCGGCCTTAGGCATAGGCCAATTAGGCGGCCGCCTAGGGCGCCGCTTTAGTAAGGGCACTTTTCCAGTATTTATTTGGTGTAGGAAGATCAGGATGGGGGCACTGGGTGGTGTGGTGGGGGGTGCCATGGTGCCCTTTTGCCTAGGGCACCAGTTGACCTAAGGCCGCTCCTGACTACTAACCCTCCCACCTGCTTTAAAGTCTATTACTCCTGCATTCTTAGCTCTCTGTAAAGGTCTGTTAACATTTCTGTTGCTTAGTGGTATTTTACTGAATTTATACTGGTCATAAGTTAACCTGTTGATTGGCTAATTTCTACATACAGGAAGTGCTGAATACAGTAAGGTGTAGGAAATGGATCTACTAAAATTGCTTGTGGGCTAGTGGCTTGCATCACATTTGCTGGGAAAAGCAAGTAATCTCCCACAACCCAATCTCCTGTAACTACTTAACCCTCCCAACAATATAACAATGTATAGCCCTACCAGAGTCGTACATTATCCTAAACCTAAAACTCTCACCCAGTATCTACCCAGAGTCCTTGGTCTGTTTATCTGAAGGTTGCAACCCCCCCAACTGTGCCTGTGTTCCCTGGTCATTGCTAACCTTAAAACTCCCCTCCCATTCATTAAACCTTAGATTCCCTTCCCACTCCCTAACCACAGAACTCCTTTCCTGCTTCCTAAATCTAAAAATTCCCGTTTTCCCTAAACCTAAATCTCTTTCCCTATCACTGTTTTAATCTACACTCCTCCCCCCTCCAGTTCCCTCCTCACAGCTGTTGCATTTACCTTGCTCGAACTCGAATAATGTGTTCAGATAAGGTGCATCAAATGCTACCCAAAGTCATATATGAGTTCAAGTGTGAGCATTATGCTACAAGATGCTCAAGCACCTGACTTTGAGATGGTGGTCTTTGTGTGTTTTGAATTCATGTGCTTGTCCTAGAATCATACAAGATATTACACGTAAACATGTTGTAGCTTTGATGCAATGTTTGTATTTGTTTGTTCTATTCCATTTATCATGAATGCTGTACATATGCTGTGATAGAAGGACTCATGCCTTCTACTGTATGATATCAGTCCTGTAATGTATGATATACCTATGTATCGTTGTTGAAGAACATACTTGAAATAGCTTAACTGAAAAGTTAGGTGGCGATTCTGTAACTTTTCTCTCTGATATCTTTGTCTGCAAAGTTTGCCTGCCTCCCTTTTCCATTTTCTTCAGGGTGATTCAGCATAGTTGTAAAATTGTTAGAAATTTACAGGGGTGCTGTCATTACACTCATTGTTTCCTTCCTTCTCTGTGGAACTCTCCAGCACTGAAGGTATTCCCAGTAACTCCCTGGTGTTATATAATTTTTTGTGTCAAAAAATGTTTCCCTGAAATACTAAGAAAATGCCAGTTATGGACCTACTTTCAAGTAGTGATGCATACAGCATAAATCCTGCATTGTTAAAAGAAAATGTTGTGACAGTTTGACAAAGAGCTGGACTCATCAGGTTATTCTGCAGGTATGTTTTATGGAATTTTCTTTCCATAATCATCAAATCATTGCATGCATAAGGTGACTGAGCCATGTGGCCATTTCCACCTGGTCAGTACACACTCTTGGACCTTAAATCCTTTTTTCAAGGTGTGATAGGGCAGTCGTACCATTGGTGAATTTCCAAATACCCAACTAATTGTCTAATTCCTTCTTATAGGAAGATAGTGTGTTTATATAGTTTGATCTAGTGAAGAAGTTTGTTCCCAACAAGGGGTAGTCATTTGTGTGACAAATCTATCCATCCTCCATTAATTGTTTTATTAATGAAGTAGGGTCAGATTTTGGGTTATATTGTTCACAGCTGTTTGATTTGTGGATAAATAAAATGTCTTGGACTTCAGGGTTTCTAATGGGACAGAAGGCACGGCACAGATCATCCTCAAGGAATCAGTAGAATACCAAATACAGGGACAAGGCCTACTGCTTCTCTTGATAGCTCAGAGCATTTAGTCCCATGATATTTTTTGTCAGGAACATTTGGGGCCTCTCTAATCACTTGATAGGTTTAATAAGATACATTCCAAAGGAGGCATTATGTTTTATGATGGGCCTGATTAGTGCTTAATAAGATACATTACAAAGGGGGCATTGTGTTCTGTGATGGGCCTGATTAGTGCAGAGTCAAGACTTCTTTGGACTTAGAGGATATACCCTTTGTGATCAGCTATGCCAGATAGAAATATTTCCTGACCACTGTTGCAACATGATGGTCAAAGGAGAGGGAATTATCAGCCCATGTTCTAAGGTCTCTCACAACATCTTTGTTTTGGAGTGGGGTCTTTTCTATACTATAAGCCGGGTGAAGGGTTTGTTTGCCAGGTACAACATTATTCCATTTTTTAGTATTTAGTTTTAGCCCGTTGTGAGTGTGGAAGCTTTAACATGTGTAAGATCACTTTGTAGCTTCTGCATATGATTGCCGCTGTAGCTATGACATCCTGACCTCATGTGCATAAATGGTAAAAAGAGGCTATGGATGGATGGCTTCAAGTATAACACCCATTTTTCAATCATCAGCAAACTTTGTTAACCAGAGATCCTGATTTTAGATTTGGAGATTAGAAAAGCATATGCTAAATAATGAAGATCCTACCATGCAACTCTGTGGTACCCCACTCTGGCTATTTTCATGCTGTCTGAAGCCATCTGACAGTGAGGGTTCTGTCCCTTATTCAGTTAGTGTCTTTGTACTTGGGGTTCTACAAACTCCTTAGGGGTTCATAGGTGTTTACTAGGCTAACGACCACAAGGGCTGTTTTAAGCCTAGCCATGCATCCCAAATCTCTGACAAGTTCTGATACCCTTGATAAGTGTAAGCATGGGCCTGGGAGACGAACCATTTGCAGATTACCTGTGTCCATTAGAGACATAGGTGCCAAACCAGGGATGATTTCCAAGTTTCCCATCCAGTTGCCCAAGTTGCACTTGAATTGGGTGGGGTGCCTGTTCCATAGACTGGGTAGTCTCTGGGATACATACCTGTCTTGTCAGCAGGTCCTGTTTACATCACAGACAAGGTTTAAGTCTTTAGAATGGGTAATTTTGGTGCTGTGTGTTTTGCAGATATGCAGGAGGTCCATCAGAGTGGGGTCAGACAATGCCCTGTATGTTCAGGCATAGATCTCCCCTCAAAAGCCTGTAGGAGACAAAATACAGGGATAGGGCCTTGAGGCAGTCTGAATAGGACATTTTATTTATGCCCTGTATTCTTTTAGTGAAGAATCTCTATGGGCATTTGAATTGTTGGATATGCCTGGTTAGGTACATACCAAAGGGGGCATTGTACTCAGTAATAAGTCTGATGAATGCCGAATATAGTGGAACAATAACTTCCTTGGACTTAGATGCCATAGCTTTGTTTATAAGTTGTGCAAGATAAAATGATTTCTTAACCACTGTAGACATGTGATGTTCAAAGGCTAGATTACTATCTATGCGTGTCCCTGACTACTGGGTCAGCTCTAAGGAGTGTGTTGTCAATATGATAGTTTGCAGGGATGGATGACTTCCTAAAGGAAGTTTGTAAGCTTCTGAGCCCCAAAGCCTTTCTGTGTTGGAGGGAGGCCTTCTAGCTTATCAGTGGGAGTGGTAAGCACTAGGTAGCCTATCTACCACAAGAGTGGTTTCTGGCCCAGAAATTGTAGTTTATTGGCCGTTTGGGCAGGTCTTCCATCTCTTTCAACTTTCTGGTTTAAAAGCCTGCGTTTGTGCTTGTTTCCCAACCTTCCTGTAACTAGTCTAGTCCAGATACAGGTTTGGTGTATCCAGGGCTGTTTGTAAGCTTTTGAGCCTCCAAGCCTTTCTGTGTTGGAGGGAAGCCTTCTAGTTCGTGGGAGTGGTAAGCACTAAATAGCCTATCTACTACAAGATCTAGGTACAGATTCTTAGTTTTAGCACTTGAATTTGCTTATTTGTGCTCAGCACTTGTTCAGAACTTGTTAGCACTAAATAAGCTACAAATTACTACAGCACTCAACCTTCCTCTTTACCTAGAGGAAAACAGTTTTTGTACTTACTTTCCTCACTTAGAGAAAAACAGCTCTTATACTCACTTTCCTCACTTGTCTAGAGGAAAGTAGTTTTTTATTCAGGCATGTCCAAGGGTCAGCTCCCAGTGTTCTCTCCTGTCTATCTGATGAATCTGGGCATCTTTGGGGCAATGTAGCAATTGCCTCATGTACACAGACAACCCTCTCCTCATACCACCCAACACCACAACTTGTGAGAGATGCACTTATCTAGCCAAACTGGAGGTAAAGCTCTCTCCAACCAAGACTGAACTTGACAGTCAGGAGGAGAAGGTAAACACTTGCACCACACCACACTCATCACATAGTCACACTAAATGTACACCACCAAAATCCACACATAAAAACTCAATAATTTTATGCTGATAAAATACTATATCACCTTAAATTAATATCTGTGGTATTCCATGAGGCTAAATCCTACACAGAGGGACACTTGGAGAATGGTGTATGAGTTTATACTAACATAAATACTCTGCATTTAAACCTTCTTGTTAGGGACCTCGCATAGATGGGTTCTGTATATAGTTAGTTCTTGTAGAGTGACTTCTGTTTACATATTTTATAATGTATTATAGTTTTGTATGATTTGTTTTGTTATAACTAAAAGTCAATAAAAAAACTCAATAATAATCTGCTCAAGCAACAGAGACATCCAAAGCAGAAACCCAAGCAACCTCCACCTCCCAGCACAGCGCAAATGACACACAGCCCACAGACTCAGTGTGCCAATAAACCACAGCCCATAAGGCAAAACAACGCACCGAACACACTAGTCATAGGTGAGTCTATAGTTAGGCACACTGATGTCCCACTCATCAGGCTAAAGAAGGAGAAGGTTACTGTCTGCTGCCTGTCGGGTGCCATGATCTGCCAATTAATCCATGCACTCACGTAACTCCACAACAAGTACAAATATGACTCTGTCATTGTCCATGTTGGTGTGAATGACCTGAGATGTACCTCCCTGGACTACATGAAAAGAGACATGGAAGAGGTCTCCAATCTTGTAGCCCAGGCAGGTATGACCCTAGCCCTAAGTAGCATCCTGCCATCACCCAGAATGATACCGCAGTGCAAGGACAAAATGATTGACTTCAACAATTGGCTAAGCTTTTGGTGTCATTCTAAGAGGTGACATGGTCAACAGACCACAATGCTTTGCCAGAGATGGCCTGCACTTGTCGCCCCTGGGATTCTAGATATTGGCTAAGGGTCTTGCTGCCCCTATAGTGCCTTTTTAGGCAAGGTTCAAATGACAGATTCACCACCGTAACAGGAACATGCAAGCAAAAACTGAAGGTAATGCTACTCAGTGCTAGAAGTCTAAATCTCAGAATGCAGTCACTCGAGGCACTCCTCAAAATGGAGAACATCGATATCTGTGCAGTGACTGAGACCTGGTTCAAGGCTCTAGAGAGCACCCCTGCATTACCAGGCTATAACTCATACCACACTTTTCAGCCATCTAACCAGGACCAGAACACCAAAGGCGGAGGTGTGTCCATATTCATTAAGGATATCCACACCTCCAGGCTAGTTGTGCAGCATAATGCATCCAAGGTTATCCAAGTGCAACTAACTCTGGGCAAAACTGCAATCCAAATTGTAGCTTGCTACAGATCCCCCACCATGCCCCAGGATTCCCACTCCTCTATTCTTGATATAATGGAAAATGTTAGGGTTCAACCAAACACCCTAATAATGGGCGATTTCAACTACCCCACCATTAACTGGGAAAACTATTCATGTACCAACTCCTTCGCTCAACGCTTTCTGGAATTCATAAATTCCATTGCCCTGGATCAGCTTATCCACACATCCACCAGGGGCAACAATATCCTAGACCTAGTCATTACCAACATGAGTGACTGGTGTTTCACACCTGAAGTCAACTCCTCGTTGGTCAGATCCGACCATAAGCTAATCACCCTAGATATCCGCATCCTGCCCCCACCCACCATTAAGGAAACCACAGTAAAAAATTTCTCCAAAGCCAACTTCATGCTTCTTAAGATAGAAGTGGCAAACTTCATGATACCCATGCAAATGGACAATACAACTACGACTGCTGAATCCTACACAAATGCACTGCGTAAGCACTTACACGACTGCATGGATCATGCTATTCCAAACAGAACCAAGACACTATCCTGCAAAAAAAGGAAGCCAATCTGGTGGTCTCCTGCCATAAACAAACTCTACAACAGAAGGAAGAAACTGTTGCAAAAGAGAGTAAAATCCCATGAGTGGTGGAGCTTCCCTGGTCAGCCTCAGTAAGAAGCTGAGATCCCCTATAAGATCTTCCAAAGCCAGCTATGAAAACAAAATTGCCACTGATTCTAAGGGCAACTACAAAGCATTTTATAGCTATGTCACGAATCTTAATGGCAACACCCAGATCTGCTCTGAGTTACAGCACAATGGCACGAAAATTACAGGACCAACTGATATTGCCAACATCCTGGCAGATTGGTTCAGTGATAACTTTACCCCCCTCTCACCGCCTAAAGGGCCCATATCTATATAGGAAGAATGCAGAGTCCCTGTAATCACATCTATGCAGGTAAAAGCTGCACTCTCTAAAACCAAAAACACAGCATCCATGGGACCAGACAACATCCCAGGCTGTGTTTTACACGAACTTCAGAATGAACTGGCTCCCCACCTAAGCACCATGTTCAATCATAGTCTCACATCAGACTTTGTGGCCACTGAATGGCGCACATCAACAGTTATCCCACTCCACAAAGGCGGAGCCACCATGGATCCTGGGACCTATTGCCCTATTAGTCTGATGAGCCTGATCTGCAAGGCCATGGAACGTATCATCATGGAACTCATAAACAAAGACATTGGTAACCTCCAAACTCTGGACCCCACACAGTTCAGGTTTGTGAAAGGCAGATCATGGCTTCTGAACCTGATTGACTTCTTTGACACAGTCACCAGAGCCGCAGATGAGGGTAAGGTGGTTCACACAGCCTATCTTGACCTCGCCAAGGCTTTTGACACCATCCCCCATTCTGGAGTTATAGCTAAACTCACTAAACTAGATATAAATCCCTACATCACAAGATGGGTTGCCAACTGGCTTACTGACAGAACCCACACTATAAAAATTGCAGACTCCAAATCTGACTTCAAGCCAGTGACAAGTGGAGTACCCAGGGTTCAGTCCTGGGACCTCTCCTGTTAGCCTGTATTTCAGAGAAGTAGGTACCAAACACAGAAGGCCTCTGGCTAACAAAGTTTGCAGATGAGTGCAAACTAGGAGCCATAGTTGAGTCCCCAAATGATGTGGACATCCTACAGAAGGGCCTCACTGAGACAGATGCTTGGTGTCAGAGGCATGGCCTCAAGCTGAATGCGAAAAGTGCATTGTCATCCCCTTTGGTAAAAACTCTGTACCCATGAACTACTACATAAACGGCAGTCTACTTAATGCCAAAAGTGTTATAAGAGACCTTGGGACCCAGGTGGACAGTAGTTTCTCCTTTGATAATCACATTGCCACAGTAGTCAGGAAATAATCACATTGCCACAGTAGTCAGGAAATCCTTCTATGTGGCACAACTCATCACAAGGGTTCCCATCCAGGAAAAAAAAAGGTCATTGTTCCCCCCTACTCGGCACTCATTAGACTCATTATAGAGTACAACACCCCTTTTGGAATGTACCTCACAAGACATCTGCAGTAGCTGGGAAGGCCCCAGAAGTACCTCACAAAGAAGATTACTGGCCTCAAACAGATGCCCTACACTGACCATCTCAAAAAACTCCAGCTTTACTCAGTAGCATATCACCTACTCTGAGGAGATCTCTGCCTAACATATAAAGCTATGTTAAACCCAGAGCTGTTGGACATGCTATACCTAAAGAAATCCAAATCCCTCCAAGCTACATGCCCTAGGGACCTAAACCTTTTCACCGCAATAAACAGGACATGCTGGAGGGATAGATTCCTGTCCCAGAGACTTCCTATACTCTGGAACAAGCTACCCATCTATGTCAAGCAAAGTTCCTCATTGGCACTTTTTAAGAAAAATCTTGATGAGTGGATGGGAAATAGGAAATACACCCCGGGGATCACTTCTGTGGCTCTGCTCGACAGGGACACAGGAAATTAACTTTCTTGGGTGGCGTAAGCCAGGGAACCTTGTTGGCTAGGCTTACTTAGGTACTTGGGCCAATAGCCTAGTACCTACCTATGTACCTATGATATTATTATGCATTTCTTGGTATTTAGTTTTAGTCCATGGCTCTGACCAGTTGTAGATCTGTGTCAGCCCCTCCTGGAGAACATTTGTGTCATTGTGAGATATGATCACTCCTAATTTGCAGTCATCTGCAAAATTAGTCAGCCAGAGACCACTGACATTGGCCTTGACCTCTGAGAAGTAAATGCCAAAAAGGAGCAGTCCAAGGACTGATTCCTGAGGACTCCACTTGTGACTGGCCTCTTTGCAGAGGTGGACTCCCCAATTCTAATTTCCTGGGTCATGTCTGTGAGCCACTTGGCTATCCATGTACCTACCCTCTTGAGTTTGTCAACAATGCCCGAGTGGGTATTGTGTCAAATGCCTTGGCCAGGTCAAGGTAGGTAGTGTGAATGAATTATTTTGCCCTCGTCCATTGCTTTGGTGACCTTCTCAGAGAAGTTCACCAGGCTGAGTAGGCATGATTTTCCCTTGATGAAACCAAACTGGGTCGGGTCCAGTGTCTGGAGATTTACTATATCTCTGTTGATCATCTCCATAAATGATCATTCTTTCCATGGCTTTACATATAAGACTGGTGAGACTTATGGTTCTGTAGTTTCCAGGGTCTGCAGATGGCCCACCTTTCTGAAGAGGGATGACTGTTGCCTTTCTCCATTCATGAGGCACAAAGCCTGTTTGGAAGCTACAGTTAAATAGCAATTCCATAGGCCCTGCTAGATCATGTTTCATGCTATTTAGAAAGTATTCTGGGATACTGTCTTGGCCCATTGATTCAGTGTTCTTGGTCTTGGAGAAAGCATTAAGGACCTGTTCCCTAGTGATAGTAGGTGGAGTTATATTTGATGATATTTTCTGAGGGAAGTTTGAGGGGGAGAGAGGGGTAAAGTTGGAGATGAATTTATCAGCCAGGAGGTCTGCTAAATCTTCTGGCTCAGTATAGGTGGCTCCATTTACAATGAGCTCTGCACACAATTATGTATTGTCTTTGAGGTTGCAGACATAGCTAAATAATGTTTTGTGGTTGTCCTTGGCCTGGGAGGCCAAACTTACCTCAAATATGGCTTTGGTAGACTTTATTTGTCCTCTGCATTGTTTGGTTAGTTTGAGAGTGCTTTTATCCTGCTGGGTGCTGTACCTCCTAATATAACTACATAACAGTCAATTTGGAGTACATCTAGCTTTTTGATAATGTTGGCTTGTGGTATATTATCAAACACTTTGGTGAAGTAAGTTATATGGACAGTGTGCTGTCCACTACTTTTGTTACCCTCTCTTAAAAAATAGACAGGGTCTCCCCTTAACAAAATCAGGCTGCTGGGAGTCAAGTCTTATAACATTTTATATATCAAACTTTATCAAGCCTGTTATGACCAATTCCATGGCCTTGAAGATGAGGCTTGTCAAGTTGATGGATCTTTAATTTCTGTGGTCTGTGGTGGTGCGAACCTTTCGAAGAAGCACAACAACCGCTGTGCACCAAATCATGGAGACAAAGTTAGGGGATAAGCTCAGGTTAAATAGTTCTAGAAACAAGTCCACCAGCACTTGTTTAGTACTGTTTAGCAGGCATCCTGGTATGTTATCAGGTCCCATGAAGGATGTATGATGTTCGTCGTCTCCCATTGCTGCAGTCCTGACAAATGGGTACTGCGCTGCCCACCATCGGCCCGAATACCAAAGGGCTAGAACCGGCGTCGGTCACGGGCGCCTGAGACTGACGTAAGTACTTGTCAGTACAAATGTGCATGACCGACGCCATAACCTCAGTCTTTCTTGCCGCATGGTCCTCAGCAGAAGCAGTTTTTGCAAGTGCCGTTCGGCGTTCTGGAACTGTCGGTTTTCGTGTTTCAGACCGGATACCAAGTTGGCTAAGTACCCTGTTGGGAACATTTTTTCTTTTTCTTGCCTCAGTATTGCCGGATGTCAGAAAAAGTTAATAACTGTATTTCTTGTGGGAAACAGATTCCTCATAGGGATTACCATTCACTCTGCATTCCTTGTTTAGGGCCTGGGCACGACGTTGTTGGGTGTCGCTTTTGTGCTACTTTTAACAAGCGTACTATTAAACGTCAGTTGGACTGTGCTAGGCTGGTGTTTGGTAAGCGTTGTAATTATAACATGCCGTCGGATTCTCCGACGACTGGTTCTTCTAAGAAGCGCAAAGATAAGTCTTTGCGGTCCAAACAGGATGAGGCGTCCACTCCGGACGTCGGTTCTGTGGAACCACTGACTGCTTCAGTGGCTCCTTCTGACAGTTTACCAGTGTGTCTAGGGGAGCCTTTGTTACTGCAGGAAGTGGCTTCTCCTGTGTTAGGCCAGGCTGAGGTGCTTCTTTGTTGTCAGTGGCTTCCTCCCTCATAGGGTAGTTAGACCTCCTCCTTCTCAGGGCAAAGGCCATTCTAAATCTAAGTCTATCCCTGCTGGTGCTAATCCCCAGGGTCCAGCTCCTAGGAAGCACATGTTAAAGATGGCTGAAGATTTGATTACTTTAATTAGGGGTTCCATGCCCCTGTGAAGAGGCCCAGGATAGACACAGAGTTGGAGGTCTGGTTCAGTTTTCCAATGAGTCAGATTCCTCTGTGGAAGAGCTTCAGGATTTCCCTCCCTATTCTGATTCTGAGCCTGAGGACGCTTCTCCCTCTGCGTCCACTCCAGAAGATTTTTCTTTCTCTGAAACTTTGCATTCCATGAGGGAACATTTCCTGTGGGATGGCCAGGATTATTCTGATTCTCGTAAAAGGCTGAGAGAATTCTTGTTTTTACCTCAGCACAGGCCTTTGGCTATTCCCCCTGTACTGGATGTTGTTCAGGATGTATTTTCTGAGGCTGCCCTTAACCCAGATTCTCTGCCCCCTGCCCCAGTTAAACCAGATAGATACTACAGGGTTCCGGAAGCTCACAAGTACTTGTATAAGAGTCCTAGGGCTGATCCAGAAACTGTTTCTTAAGGCCCCAAAGGTGTTAAGGCTTCTGTGGTTAAGAATCCGGTTCCTCTGGACAAGGATGCTAGGGCCCTGGATAGGTGGGGTAAAAAACTGTATACCTCTTCTACTTTGGCTATGAGAGCTTTAAATTGTCAATTTCATATGCTCAGGTATCAGAATTATTTGCTAAGTCAATTGAAATGTAAAGTGGATGCTTTGTCTGAAGGTGTTGACTGTAAGGAGCTTCAGGATTTAGTGCATGCTTCAGACCAGGTTGGTAAGCATTCTTTGCAGTGTGGTTTTGATGTTTTACAAGCTTCTTCCAGGGTGGCTGCTACTAGTTCTGTTGTTCGCAGACATGCCTGGCTTAGAGATCAGTCCTTGTCAGAGCATGTTAAGGCTCGCATTATGGATGCTCCTTTGCAATCTGATGTTCTTTTGGCCCTCCAGTGGAATCAGTTTTAAAAATGGAGGAAAAAGCTAAGTCTATGCAGACAGTAAAGACTTCTTACAGGTTCAGCCCCTAAGTTCAGTAGGAATTGGCCTGCTAGGGATGGTCTTTTCCCTCTTCGGATTTTCATTCTAGGGGCAGGTCGAGGCGTGGTAGAGGTAGGGCTTCCTCTCAGGGCCCTGTTACTTCTAGGCCTTTGAATTCTTTTACCCCTTCTGCTGGGGTGGGCAGGGGTCAGTCCTTTCGGAAGGAGTCCCAATGACCTGTGTCTTCAGCTGCCGGACTCTGCTTTGCTGGCAGCTCCTCTAGGAGGAAAACTGGGACTTTTCAAAGGGAATTGGCATTTGGTTACCCAAGACAAATGGGTATTGGACATTATAACTCGAGGCTACAAGTTTTATTTTCACACATTCCCTCCTTTCAATGGTATGCCGGATGTGCCTCATCAGCAAAGACTGGAAGCGCAGGCACAGATTTTTCTCTGCTCGGTTGGGAGCAATACAGGCAGTTCCTTCTGTGGACAGAGGCACGGGTTTTATTCCCGTCTTTTCTTAGTGCCAAAGAAGGGAAATACTTGGAGGCCCATTCTGGATTTATCCATTCTAAACACCTTTCTGGAAATTCCGAAATTCAAGATGTTGACACTGCAGCAGCTGTTGCCTATGCTAGGCAGAGATCACTGGATGGTGACTTTGGATCTCAAGGAGGCCTATCTTCACATTCCTATCAGGCCCAATTGCAGGAAATTCCTGAGGTTTCGGACTGGGAATATGCATTATCAGTTCTCTGCATTGCCCTTTGGCTTATCTACTGCGCCCAGGGATATTCACAAAAGTCCTGGCTCCAGTAATAGCTTTTCTCCGGCTAAGGGGAATTCAAATTTATCCTTATCTGGACGATTGTTTGATACTGGCTCAGGGCAAGCACGAACTTCTTCGACATCTGCAGTATGTGATGACAGTTTTCAGATGCCTAGGGTATTCTGTGAACGAAATAAAGTCCAGTCTAGTACCCTCACAGGAGATGTGTTTTCTGGGTGTGAGACTGAATACAGCTACTCAGATGGCATCTCTTACCCCGGACAAACAAAGAAATCTTCACCTATACTTCCAACAGCTATCCGTAATGTCCAGGCTGACTGCAAGGACAGTCCTTCAAGCCTTGGGGTTCATGGCATCTTGCATTCTAGTACTTCCCAATGCCAAACTGCATATGAGGAAGCTACAGTGGTATCTCAAAAGCGTTTGGACTCAACACAGCCACGATTTGGATACTGTCATTCGGATTCTACCTTGCATTCAGAAAGAATTTGTGTGGTGGGCTCAGGAATGTCACCTAAACAAGGGACTCTCTGTGACCCAACCGGAGGCAAGTCAGATATTAACGACAGACGCCTCGGAGTCAGCCTGGGGAGCTCATTTCAAAGGAAAATGGATTCAAGACCTTTGGCACCCGGAGTTGCTTCACTTGCATATCAACATGAAGGAGATGCTGGCGGTTCAATTTGCATTGAAAGCATTCAAGGATCTACTTCGACCGGGACTGGTGTTGATTCGAACAGACAACACAACTGTCATGTGGTACATCAACGAGCAGGGGGAACTCATTCTTACCCTCTTTGCAGACAAGCAATGCTGTTATGGGAAACTGCTTTGGATCTGCACATCACTCTTCGAGCACAGTTTCTGCCAGGAGCACAAAATTCATTAGCAGATGTTCTGAGCAGACAGATGGTGGATCCTCACGAATGGAAGTTGGATCCTCAGGTATTTCGTCAGTTGACCGTGGCTTGGGGAACTCCAGACATAGATCTGTTCGCTTCTCCTCTGAATTCCCAACTACCTCTGTTTTGCACAAGGCTGTTTCATCCGAAAGCCTGGAAAATAGATGCACTATCCTTCAGTTGGAGCAACCTTCACGTGTATGCCTTTCCTCCTCTGCCTCTTCTTCCAAAGGTCCTGTTGAAAGTCAGGAGGGACAAACCTTGCATGATCCTTATAGCGCCAGATTGGCCTCGTCAACATTGGTACCCTCTGCTGAGGAGCCTAATTCACGGGACACCTTGGCCATTACCATGGATTCCTCACTTATTGTCTCAAGAAAACAATCATTTTCTCAATGTCAGGGTGCAATCCCTACACCTGACAGCCTGGCGCATTCAGTTTTAGAGGATGAGGGCCTTCAGCTCCCTCAACAAGTTTTGGATGTCCTTTTGGAAGCCAGGCATCCTAGTATTCGAAAAGTTTATGCTGATAAATGGAAGAGATTTTTTCTTTGGAGTTCAGCTAAAGGCCTTGATGTCACGTTGCCTAATTTGAGTTGTACTTTGCAATATTTGACTATGTTACTGGACAAGGGTTTGTCCTTCTCTTCTATAAAAGTGCATGCTGCAGCTATTTCTGCTCACTATGATGGTGATCCTCCTTTATTTTCACATCCTTTGCTTAAACAGTTTCTTAGAGGGGCAAAGAATATAAGCCCCCACGAAGGGCTCCTACTCCTGCCTGGGATCTTAATTTTGTTTTGGAAAAGCTGACTCTGCCTCCTTTTGAACCTGCAGCTACGGCTGAATTGAAGTTGTTGTCCTGGAAGACTGCTTTTTTATTGGCTGTTACTTCTGCTAGAAGGGTATCTGAATTACAGGCTCTCATGGCAGTGGAACCTTTTCTGATTTTTCACCAGGACAGAGTTTCCTTGCATACTAATCCTACTTTTCTGCCTAAGGTAGTTTCTAATGTGGCATTGAACCAATCTATACATTTGCCTACTTTTATGCTAACCCCCAAAATGAAGGGGAAAGAGTTTTGCATTCTTTGGATGTGCATAGGCAGTTACGGTATTATTTGTTCAGAACCAATGAGTTCCGGAGATCTCAACAGTTATTTGTTTCGTTTGCTGTGGCTTCAAGTGGGAAAGCTGTCTCGAAACAAACTATTTCCAAGTGGATCGGCCATTGTATTGCTTTTGTTACTCTCATCATGGTAAGGAGGTTCCAGTTGGGATCAGGCCTCATTCTACTAGGGCTACGGCCACCTCTACTGCTTTTTGAGAGGGGTAGCTACTAAAGACATTCTAGAGGCAGCTACTTGGAGTTCTGTACATACCTTTACAAAGCATTATCATTTGCCTCTTTATTCTAGGTCTAGGGCTGGGTTTGCCACTGCAGTCTTACAGGGCATGTCTGCAGCTCCTCCTGCTATTTAGTTGGCCAGCCTCCCTTTTTCTGTTGCTCTGGGATTCTACCCATTTGTCAGGACTGCAGCAATGGGAGGCAGCGAACATAGTACAGTTTTGTACCTACCATAAATGTAGATGTTCGAGGATCTCCATTGCTGCAGTCCTATTTTCCCTCCCTCCTTCCCCTTTTCTTTTTAGATTGGGTTTTGGGTGGTGTTTTCTTTTTTGCATTCTGACGTCTGAGGCAAGAAAGACTGAGGTTATGGCGTCGGTCATGCGCATTTGTACTGACAAGTACTTACGTCAGTCTCAGGCGCCCGTGACCGACGCCGGTTCTAGCCCTTTGGTATTCGGGCCGATGGTGGGCAGCGGAGTACCCATTTGTCAGGACTGCAGCAATGGAGATCCTCGAACATCTACATTTATGGTAGGTACAAAACTGTACTTTTTTGTTTCGGAAAGTTGTTGTTGTATCTTTTGGTTTTTCCCGGTTAGGGGTTGCCACAGCAGAACTCCAGTCCGCTAATGATTGGCAACAGATTTTTACGTACTGAGTTGCCAGCCCTGACATACAACCATCAACGAAGGTACGCCTGAAGAACACCATCAGGAAATCTAATGCTTCTCATGAACTTAGGTTAGCATTGTAACTCAAGGATAATAAAAAATATTTCTTCTCCTATATCAGGAACTTATAAAATAACACCCAAAGTTGCATGTATTTGTGTGTAGTGCTGCAAAGGGGTGTGGTGTTCACAGACTGATGTTTGTCTTTTTTTTTTCTTTCTTATTTATTTATTTATTGTTCGAGTGTTGCCTTCAGCTTCCTTAAATATCTGTAACTATCTCAGGTTGTTTGTGATATGTAAGTTGTACTTTATTGTCCTTGAGCATGAGGCAGTCACTACACTATACTAGGCATTAGCTCCTTTACCTCTGCACCATATTTTTATACCAGAAGATTTACTAGCCATACATTTTGCCTCAGGTTTGCTACTAAAAGCCATTGTGCAAGCTGTAAAGGGAGTACTGCTTTACTTAGTAGTGCAAAATACATTTATCTTGTCTTCATTTTCCTAATTATAGAGCTAAAATCTTACTTAATGTCTGCCAGTTCCATATGCACTCACAGGCCAATTGGCTTATGCTGAAGGAAGCTTCTGTCTGCTTTGCTCCCATCCCAGTTCTCAAGCCAGTTCCATAAATGTCACATTTATACTCGTTTTTCAAAACCTAATTTCCGTCCCGTAGCTCTACACTGTTAAAGTAATATATCTGCTGATTACCTGTATTTTTTAAAGGTATAGTATCTGAGAGAAAGCTGAGAGTCAACCTTCCAGCTGTAAATCTCCATTGATGGCTTCTCACTGTAAGGTTCTGATACCCTCTGAAAAAGTCTTTATCCGTACTGTCAAACATTCTATACCAGTTCACTTGCATCCTGTAATTAGCTTTACCTTCTTCTCTCTCTTCTATAACCTGTTCCTTCAACTTGTCCAGCTTCATATCCCAAACTACCACATTTTCTTACTTGCTAAACTGCTTTAACACATAACACCTTGGGATGCCTTTATCACAAATTAATTTATAGAGCTTCTGCCACCTTGCATTCAAGTACAATGATACCTTTCCAGATGACAGTAATTATGCTATACACGTCATATTCTACCACCATTTATACTAACCACCTACCCGCCCCTAACTCACATAACTTTATACTTAACACCACAAACTGTCACTTCATAATTGCTCTGAATCTGTACATTACCACTTAAATTCAGTTCTTCAAGAATACCTATCTGAGGCACAACCCCTTGCTCCACAAAGTAAACATAAAAGACAAAATTAAATATAAATGGCTTTGTCTCTATCATCAGACCTCTCTGTCACACAAACTAAGTGGAGGTATCCATCCAAACCCTGAACCAGTTCAGCAATCACTAAATCCTAAGGGATCACCTTCATGAAATGCCTCAGCACTATTTCCGTACTTTACAAACTACCCAACTTTTTCATGTCAGTCTAAAAAACATCTGTAGCAAACTCCCTGAATTCAGTGCATAGCTAGACCTTTACTCTCCCCATGTCCTTGTAGCTGCTGAAATCTGGTTTAGACAAGAAATAAAGAATGAGTTAACAAAATAAACAAAAAGGCTGGTGGAGCTGATGTAATCCACAAAAACACTCTATATAGTTCTTGCCTTTCCTTCATACCATGTATCACCCAAACAGACCTGTGCAATCGGTCAATGAGATGCTCCTTAATGCAGCAAAACTTTTCCACTGGTCAAATGTGCTAATCATACACTATCGCCAAACTATGGAATGCTCTCCCTCCATCAATTAGGACTACTAGCAACCCTGAACACTTTAAGACATCATTGAAACAACACTTAATCTCCCATTGGCTATGTTAGTGTATCAGCAATATTCCTAGCCTTCCTACTTCTCCATATCATCCTCTCCTTCCTCCCAATCTCACTTATGGCTCTGACTCTTTATATATATATATGGGTCTACTTAATTTGATCGAAAGACCATTTGACTGAAACCCATTTGATCGAAAACCAGTATTCAAGGCAAAAATCTGGGATTTGTCCCCCACCCAATATCATGCGACCCTGAAGTTGGTATATATAGTTAGGGGGGTGGGGGGCACAGCCCCCCTACCTAGTTTCCTTTAAAAGAAGAAAATAACACAAAAAGTACAGATTTTAAACAAAAATTGGTGGGGGGGGGGCTTCACCCCCCCACAGCCCCATCTATATATAACAACTCCAGGGTCGCACAACATTGGGGAGGGGGACAAATCCCTGTTATTTGCCTTGAATACTGGTTTTCGATCAAATGGGTTTCGGTCAAATGGTCTTTCGATCAAATGAAGTAGACCCGTGTGTGTGTGTGTGTGTGTGTGTGTGTATATATATATATATATATATATATATATATATATATATATATATTTATATATATATATATATATGTACATATATATATATATTCAGTGCTTCCAAATTACTAAGTCCTAATATGTGCCACCCAGCCACACAAAATTTATGCGTATCATTATTTAGCTACTATATCTTCTATTTAATGTTGCTGCCTATATAGCTAATGCTGTAAGCCTGCACCTTACTCTCAGCCTAAAGAACTGCTACTATCCATCATTTCCTCTCTCCTGCAATACTGCAATGTTCACACATACACTAATATTCAGTGTCATCACATGCACTCATGTTTGTCTTGTATATTTAAAATAATTTTATTATTACTCACTGTAACCTAGTATTTATATAACTTGTATACTATTTGATTGTATTACCTGTGTGAAATTTAGTATTCTGTATCATGGCTGTTTGATTTTGTTTTGATTATTTAACTTTTTCGTGCTTGTTTGTTTTTGGAGGTTTCCTCCCCGGGCCTGTACTGAAAATGGGCTCACTCTGGCCAGTAGACCTCTTGGAAAACATTGCAAATCAGTCAATCAATCAATCACACAATTCAAGACTGCAGAAATTCTTATCTCACTGCTCAAACTCAGTAACGATATGAATGTAACCATTACAGGTGTATATGTATCCCTGAGTAATAATATTACTTCCACTGAATATGTCCTGTACTGAGTTTCTGCCAACATCTCACAAGAAATAATTACTGAGTAACTTTGATGGTCTACCAGAAAACACTGTCAACCCCACCTGCACCATGCTATTGTATGTTTTCACCTAATTTGTCACTACTTCAGCTAGGATCAGCAAAGTATCTGCTAGGAAATCTTCTTTAGACTGGATTTTCAAATCCCTGTAATAATACTGTATCTTATGGCATCCCGCCTGACACCCTACTTGATCACCTATCAACTTTTTGTGGGTGGTATGCTTTTTGTGTGCCCTTTGCATCCTCTGCTTCATTCTGACAGCCATCCCTAGTGCCTCTACATCTAGCAATGGGTCTACTGGTCACGTCACTCCAATCTGCCCTGGACTGACACTGACTTCGACCAGGGTCAAAATGGATTCTAAAGATGTCCTAGGGGAGGGTGGTCTGTCATACATTTACTTTTACTTTTCTACATAAAGCCTACACCTGTCCTGCCCCAGTTATATGGTTGTCTCATGGGGATAGGAATAGAGTGGGTTTGTGCTGTCTTGCTCCACCTACTTGGAAACTTAGCCATACTCCTACCCTATCCTCTCTTAGACTATGCCCTCCAATGCACAAACCTCAGCCTTCACCAGGAACATCAAGGGGGAATGCCTATGTAACCACCTCAAACCCCTGGATGAGCACATGACTTATCCCTCCCTGTCATTCTCTCAGACACCTGAGCCACTAATTGAACTCAGGTCACCTGTGATGTGGTCAGGGCTTTGTCCCTCTATGCCAATGGAGTGGAGTGATCACTTACCAGCCTTTGCCATTCAACACTGAAATCACAGGCATCAAGTACACAATCATGTGAAAAATCTTTCTAAATTCCAGACTGAATGTTTTATCAACACATTAAACCTATACGACTGGAATATACTTAAAGCTCTCCCTTTAGATGCTGCTGTTTGCTGGTTACTGCTTACCTTTATATTTGTTGCCAGTTCTCAGCACATCTGGAGACTGAACACACTTCAGAGACAATCCCTGTCCTTTGACATTCCAAAAAAGTTCTAATTTCCTACCAAGAAAACAACATACTGCACATCAACACAAGAAGAAGAAAAAAGGATTACATTCTGTTTTGGTTAGCTATGTGAAGCCAGGGTTAATGCCAGGCTAAACGAAAAGCAGTTGTGATAATGCCAAACTAAGTGATACAAAATGTATTCTTTTTATTCTTTTAGAGGTAGACAAGTAAGAGTTTATAGGAGCATGAGTGTTTTCCTAAACAGGGACATGTACATTTATGCTGAAAATTGTGGTAACCGAATTTGTGGGAGAAGAGGAAATTGTGAGAAAGAAGCTAAAAAAAGAAATGTTAGAATGGAGGTAATGATGGGGACTAATCGTGGAGCCTCTGGGATGAGTAGTTTGAAGGGTCTTGATGAGGGAATTAGCTCTGTAGTTGCCGTGAATGTTGTTCATGAGAAAACAAATCATTGAAAACCACTTTCAGCAAAAAAGAAACAAGTATGGGTGCAAGCCTCTCTGTACTCCATGTGGAGAAAACCCTCCAGACCCTACCGACTTTTATGCACCAACTCCACAGTCACACTGCAGTGCTGAAAAGGGATTCAGGCTGTTATGCAATGAGACATTTAGCTGTGGGTACATTTGGTTGAGAACACATGGCTAAAGTGAAATTCAGCTGCAGAGATACATGGATGAGATAAATTCGCTGCAGGCATTGTTCAGGCAAATTGTTCCAGATACTGAGAGTCATTTTAGAAACATATCTTTCATATTTTACTAATGTAAAGAGGGTCTAAGAAGTGCAAGTACTTGAAAGGTTTGTACAATAGGGACTTTATCTTATCTGGAGCTTAATTTTAGAGGTGGACAAAACCTATCATAGACTATAAAATGTGAGAGTATTTTGAAGGAAGGAGGCTCTAAGCATAACTGGGAGAGAATTAGATTTAAATATAGTTAGTCAGTGATGTCTAGAATTGGGGCTTATGTGAATGAATTTAAAAATGTTTTCTACAGACTGTAGTAACTTGATGTCTTGATCTAATAAGAATGTGTGGTAGTAGACGGGCCGTATTCTAACCTGGGTAATAAAATGTTGATTGATAGAGCCTTTCTAGCATCTTTATAGAATAGGTTTGGGATCTTATAAACGTTTTTAAACTGCACAAGAGTCGTTCTGGCTTCAATTTCAACATGTGGTTGAAAGGAAAGATTATGATAAGAGTTTTACTACTCCAAGGTATTTTTGTTCATAGGTTGGTACTAGGCTATCGGCCCTAGGGCCTATACAAGCCTAGCCATAACAATTCCCTGGCTATTTCTTCCCACAATATTTACTTCCCTGGACCCCCATAGGTAGACATTGGCCTCTGGTATCAGTTAAGGAGGTTGGCATGGCATTAGCAAGTCTCTCGGGTGTTCAGAACAGCATCACTGATGATTTTTTGTGAGTTTTGTTGAGCTTTCTGTCATGTAGCCAACTCCATAGCTGTGCTATATCTTGCCAAAGTCACAGTTATATGTCGAGGATTTATCGCTTGTAGTAATTCGAATGTCGTCGGTATACGAGAGACAGTTTAGATTGGGAAGTTCCAGGGATAAGTCATTAATGAAGAGTGAAAAGAATAGGGGTCCAGGAAACGGGCCCCAGCGGGACACTTGGTTTTAGGGTGCTCAGCTCTGTTGTAGAGTTGCCAGAAGAGGTAACAAATGTTTTGGTATCTAGCTAGTCCAGTACAGACATATGCTGAAAAGCAGTAATTCTGTAGTTTTTGAAGAATTATATGTTTAACGGTCTCAAAGCACTTTTGAGATCAACAAAAATGGCACTAGTTAAAAGTCCATTTTTCATGTTGCTGGATACTTCAGTTGTAAAGTATTATAATACAATTAAAGTACTTAACTTAGGTCTGACGTCATGTTGCTTTTGAGTAAGGGATGTCATACTTTTGAATGAATTCAAGGGTTTGTTCATAGATGACCCGTTCTAGTGTTTCTGTTACAGGGTATAGTTTGGCCATGGGTTTAAATTCAGTAGCATCCTTAGCTGTACAGCAGTATGGCATGTTGGAAGTGTTTTAGCATAGACTTGTCAATGAGAGATGCATTGAAGAGGTGTCTTATAGGTTTACAAAGTAATTCCTTTCCTAATGTAAGAACTAAAAGGTGATTTATGTGGAAGGTAGGGTTGTAGTTTGCGTGCAGCCTTTCAAATAACTTTTTTTCTTGTTTACTTGTGATGCATTTAAAATACAGTGGTGGACAAGGAATAATGTGGTGTAGTTATTTGTTTGGAGGTGATGAATATTAGCAAATTTTGCATATGGGACTGAGGGGGAGGGTTACAGATGCTGTTTTTGTTAGTGTTACATATGTCGAGATTAATTTGCTGAGACAAATGCTTCTTATGGAAAATTTTATTTAAGATTATGTCTTTAACAAAGTTCCAGAAGTATAGAGGATGGCCAAAATAATGTTTTCATTTTTATCATTCTGTAATAAAGTACTACAGCTACAGATAGACACACACATGTTTATCTCTCTTTATCTGTCTCTCTCTCTCTGTATTTATATATATATATATGTATAGAGAGGGAGAGAGATATATATATATATATATATATATATATATATATATATATATATATATATATAATATATATATATATATATATATATATATATATATATATATATATATATATATATATATATATACACACATATATATATATACACATAGACATATACACACACACACACACACACACACACACACACACACACACACACACACACACACACATATATATATATATATATATATATATATATATATATATATATAAGGAGAGAGAGAAAGAGAAAGTCAGGTACTTTTTCTTAGTTTTTGGAAATTGCTTAGTTTACTGGACTTGTTTGATCCTTTCTCATTGTCCCTGAGTGTTATCTTTGTCCTCCATTTATTGAATTAGCTTTGGAGAGAGCCATGGAGCAAGTTTGCTTTTAAGTTTTCTGATTATGAGTGAGGAAAAGTTTATTTTGAATATTGTGAATTGTATCATAGAATGTTTCTAGGGCTGAATCAGGATTTGTTGTGTATAGGGACCTAATCTATAGGATTCAATTCAGCTCATAATATGTCTTGAAAGGATTCAGGCTTGTTTGTACATAAAATATGTTCCAGTTGTAGTTGTGCTGTTTTTTCTCCTTGGGCCTCTACTGGAAATGGACATATATCCAGCCAGACTAGCCCGGTCAACAAATGTAAAATAAAATAAAATAAAAATAAAATAAATCGTACATAAAATATGTACCAGTTGTAGTTGTGCTGTTTTAAATGACCAGGCTGAGAATATGTGGTTGTTTTCACTTAGTGTATTGGGTAGTATTTTGAGTGAATGAGTAAGTTCAAAAATTCTGATTACTGTACAGGTAGGTAGAGTATAGAGCTTTTATTGTTGTTATTACTTTGTTGGCTAATTCTGTCATGTAATAGCTGAGAAGGGTTATATTTGTTAAGAATTTTGTCAAGTTTCTTTTTGAGGTTAGTGTTGATTGAAGTCACAAAGGATAATTAATGTGGGATGCTACGAAAGAGGTATTATTCTCTGTAGGGTTTTGTTAAAAGTTATCAGTGTGCTAGGAGAAGTGGTATAGACTGAAACAATGCCTATTTTTGTTTGGTTTCTAAGATGAATTTGTATTAAAGTCCATTTGGAGTCAGTGTCAAGGGTTGAGATGTTTTTAACAATTAGGATGGGGATGTGATAGTTGGTTTAATTACTAGTGGGAGAACACCTACACAATTTCTAGTTCCAGCTCTATTATTTGCAAATAAAATATAATACTATATAATATACTGAGGAATCCAAGAGTCTTTCTTGAGCCAGGATTCTGCAACAGACAGAACTTTTGGCTGATTTATTAGTAGCCATGATTCTGTTTGAGGCCATTGGTTCTTTGAACTGCAGACATTTAAGTTACTTATGGATCGCTGTTTGGGGTATGCATAATCACTGTTTGAAATATGTATGTGCACTACATAGCAAAGGATGTGGTAGGATTGGAAAGTGTTTTGAGATCAATGTTCAGTTGGATGCCCTCTTATAGAAGGATGGATAAAATTAGGATGAGTATGACTATTTTTGGCACTTTAATCAATGGGGGGTATTGTTCAATGGAGGGTACAGTGTGCGGCCTTGCAATAAGCAAGTAGGATTCTAAGTTTTTATCAACAAAGTACAGTGGGAATTTATAATGTAACCGACAAATGGGTTGGCTTATCGAGAAGGGTGAGTTAAGTGATACATTTTTGTGTTATAGAATTGTTTGGAAGGATTTTTTTTCCTGGACAGTGTTGATTGGGATTAGCAGTAATAGGAAAAATATTACTGTCATTATATTTTTGGAGTGGGTTAATCTTAGCAGGGATAAAGTGGCTTTTAAGTTACTTATTTATATTTTTTGTTGTCCTTTGGAGAAGAAGGAGAATAATACCTTAGGATCTAGAGTTATCTTATGTGTGAGGGGAAAAACTGCTCTTGTTTGCCTACTTTACCAGCTTTATACATTTGTGAATGGGTAAGAGTATGGGATGGGATGTATAAATGAGAGTTTAACAGGGACCCTTGTGGAACTCCCCTTTTAAAGGTCTCTCAAGGTACCAACTTGATCTCCCCAAATGTATCTGCCATTTTAACACCTTTCAGCTCTTCACCTATCCAGACTCGCAGGTTTCTTAAACAGAACTTTTTGTATGACTCCATTAAAAGTCTTGCTGAAAACTAAATAGACAGCATTCATTTTGTACCAGTACCTATCCTACTAACAAACTCATCCATAAATGTATCTATCAACAGCATGGTTGAAGAGCTTACCCAGTATGCAAACCTGCTTAATTTGTTTTACTTTATCTGTTAAAAGATACAAAAATGTCTTTCAAAATGTTTGCCAAGGCTACTAATTGGTCTAGATTTTTTCTTGCCTCCTCTTTTGAACATTTTCTATTAGATAATAGGAATAGTAATGCGTGTTTACATTCCTTTGGAACATACACACATACATACATACATACACACATACATACATACATACACACATACACACATACATACCTGTTCTGCTTTACTTTTTCTTTACATCCCCTCTGTGTACAGTACTCTCAGCAATGAGGAGATTCTGGAATCGCTAGGATAGAATCCCTGCATGGACAGAATTTACTATTTAATTAATTGATTAAAGAGATCATGGCTGGCCTTAGCAATTGCAGGGCCCAATTTGGGTTACATTGGTGGGCCCCTCAGCTGACTTAACTTTATACCACCCAATCCTTACCTTCACTTCCTGGCTACTTGAACTTAAGAGTTTTTCAGCTTAGCTATGCGTAATGTTTGTTATTAGTGTGTACTAACAATAAAATAATATGCTTGTTTATTAACTTATATTTTGTCGGAAGACAAGGAAACAACTGGACTCATTAGTTACCCCCAGAACCAACATTTCCTCTGCTAACATTTTTCAGGGTCTTCTTAACTTGCTGAAGAACACTGCAAAGGGCCTGATGAGAGACTGAGTCTCTCTCTCTCTACATGATGTTTCATTGGGTAGGTATAACCAGGCTTACCAGTAAACACGTCCCCAAACTCCTAAAGTTCTGCGTTGAGCTCCTTCAGAAGAGTAGGAGGTAGCTGCACATTTCCCCTTATCCTACCCACCCACCCATCTAACTCGTGCCTTACTCTCCTTCACATTCCACGCCATACACTTATGTAAAATGAACAAAATACTTTGTTTTTGTATGTAATTTTCTCTATAGAAGGGTTACACTATGTGATGATATAAATTAATATGATGATGCAAGTTAACAATAAATATAAGTTACTCTTCTTACCTATTTTACTGACTGCATTTCTGTATCATGTCTACTTATGATTTTATTTATTCAGCATATTATCCTGACTTACAGCTTCCTGCATGCTTGATCCCACATCACCACTGTTGCACTGATATTGATTAAAGTTTGTTGTTTCTTGGATTGTTTGCTCTCAACTAAATAGGAACAAATCTCAACAGAATCAGGGACAAATCCAGAAATAATCAGGGACAATCAGGGACACTTTTTAAAATATTAGTACTGTTAACTTGTGATGTTAACAAAATAAGATAATGTGAATTAATATACATTTCCTGAAATAAAATAAGTCCATAAATCTAATTGTTGTCATTATTTATTCAGAGTAACTCACCATCATGTCTCCAAAAGTCACCAGTTTTAGAAGGTATTTTGAGGGACAGAGCTAAAATATGTGTCAAAATCAGGGACAGTTGAGAGGTGAGCCTGAAAATGGTCTAGGTAGAGCAATACTCTACACTCATTAACAAGCTGTAAATAACTAAATACATAAATAAAATATCTTTGTAATTTAAGTAGTCTACATGCTGCCCAGCATCCTCGGGAAGTGCTACAGACAAAACTAAACAGACATTATTGCTAAGAAGTAGGCTCATTTTGAAATATGAAAATATGAAGACTGATAAAATCTTCTGACTCATCCTGGTCTCTAGCTCCCGTCTTCCATGTCCGTTGTCTTTGGATATCAGGAACTACTGGACAAATGAGTCAGTGGGCTTGCACTTAATAGATGTGGCAAGACTGAAGGCTCAAAAAGAAAATGAGAAATTTCTAACCTCCATTTTACATTCTGATCTCATATTATCCCTTAAAATCGCCTCATCGCCTAATAATGGGTGATTCCAACTACCTCACCACTAACTGGGAAAACTACTCATGTATCAACTCCTTCGCTCAGTGCTTTCTGGAATTCATAAAGTCCAATGCCCTGGATCAACTTATCCACACCCCCACCAGGGGCAACAATATCCTAGATGTAGTCATTACCAATATGAGTGACCGGTGTTCCTCACCTGAAGTCAATGCCTCATTGGTCCGATCCGACCATAAGCAGATATCTACATCCTGCCCCCCACCCACCATTAAGGAAACCATGGTAAAAAATTTCTCCAAAGCCAACTTCATGCTTCTTAAGACAGAAGTGGTGAACTTCATGGCACCCATACAGCTGGACAATACAGTTACGACTACTGAGTCCTACACAATTGCACTTTATAAGCACTTACATGAGTGCATGGATCGTGCTATCCCAAACAGAACCAAGACGCTATCCTCCAAAAAAAGGAAGCCAATCTGGTGGTCCCCTGCCATAAACAAACTGTACAACAGAAGGAAGAAACTGTTGCAAAAGAGAGTAAAATCCCATGAGTGGAGGAGCTCCCTGGTCAGCCTCAGTAAGAAGTTGCGATCCCTGATAAAATCCTCCAAAGCTAGTTACAAAAACAAAATCGCCACTGATTCTAAAAACAACCACAAAGCATTCTATAGCTAAGTCAAGAATCTCAGTGGCAACACTCAGATCTGCTCTGAGTTACAGCACAATGGCACTAAATATGCTGACCCAACTGATATTGCTAACTTTACCCCCTCTCACCCCCTAAAGAGCCCATCTCTATACCAGAAGAATGCAAAGTTCCTGTAATCATGGCTGCACAGGTAAAAACCACACTCTCCAAAGCCAAGAACACAGCATCCATGGGACCAGACAACATCCAAGGCTGCATTCTACACGAACTACAGAATGAACTGGCACCCCACCTAAGTACCGTGTTCAATCATAGCCTCACCTCAGGCTTTGTGCCTGCTGAATGGCACACAGCAACGGTTATCCCACTCCACAAGGGGGGCCCACCCAGTTCGGGTTTGTAAAAGGCAGATCATGTCTCCAAAACGTGATAGACTTCTTTGAAGCAGTCACCAAAGCTGTAAATGAGGGTAAGGTGGTTCACAGAGCCTATCTAGATCTTGCCAAGGCTTTCGACACCATCCCCCTCTCTGGAATTATAGATAAACTCACTAAACTAGGTATAAATTGCTATGTCACAAGATGGGTTGCCAACTGGCTCACTGACAGAACCCACACTGTGAAAGTAGCAGACTCCAAATCTGACTTCAGACCAGTGACAAGTGGAGTACCACATGGTTCAGTTATGGGTCCTCTCCTGTTTGGTATCTACTTCTCTGAAGTACATGCTAACACAGAAGGTCTTTGGCTAATGAAGTTCGCAGATGACTGCAAACTAGGAGCCATAATCAAAACTCCTAATGATGTGGACATCCTACAAAAGGGCCTCACTGAAACAGACACCTGGTGTCAAAGCCATGGCCTCAAGCTCAATGCCAAAAAGTGCATTGTCATCCCCTTTGGTAAAAACTCTGTACCCATGAACTACAAAATAGGCAGTAGTATACTTAACACCGAAAGTGTGATAAGAGACCTTGGGACACAGGTGGACAGTAGTCTCTCCTTTGATAATCACATTGCCACAATAGTCAGGAAATCCTTCTACGTGGCACACCTCATCACAAAAGGTTTCTCATCCAGAAAAAAAGAGGTCATTGTTCCCCTCTGCTCATTACTCATTAGACCCATTATAGAGTACAACACCCCTTTTGGTATGTACCTCACAAGACATCTACACCAACTGGAAAGGCCACAGAAATACCTCACAAAGAAGATTACCACCATCAAACAGATGCCCTATGCAGACCGTCTCAAAAAAACTCCAGCTTTACATCGTCGCATATCGCCTACTCAGAGGTGATCTCTGCCTAACATACAAAGTTATGTCAAACCCAGAGCTGTTGGACATGCTCCACTTAAAGAAATCCCAATCCCTCTGAGCTACACGCTCTAGGGACCTAAACCTTGTCACCACAATAAACAGAACATGCTGGAGGGATAGATTCCTGTCCCAGAGACTTCCCATACTCTGGAATAAACTACCTATCTATATCAAACAAAGCTCCTCTTTAGCACTCTTCAAAAAAAATCTTGATGATTGGATGGAAATAGGAAATTCACCCCGGGGATCACTTCTGTGCCTCTGCTCGATAGTGGCACAGGAAAATAATTTTCTTGGGTGGCAAAAGCCAGGGTACTTTTTTGGCTGGGCTTGTATAGGCCCCAGGGCCGATAGCCTAGTACCTACCTATGAAGCTATGAAGCTTCCAGTCATTTCTTGTACTTTGATTAATTGGAGTTCCTTGCTCAGTTAATTTTCCTACCTGGTTACCATCAATGTGTTTCAGCAAAACCACATACAATAGTTGAACTTACTCTGAATGCTCAACAAAGATAGTATTAATAATTTCTGACCTTTCCTTAGAACTGCATCGCTCACACTCCAATCCAATTAAAACTATTTATTTGTTAAACTGGGTCAGTGGACTAATATATGCAAATATTTGCAGCCATATCCCAGGTCACAAGCATAATGATAAAGAATACAGGGAGGAATAGTTTAGAGTAGTAACTAAACTTCATGTTTTGGCAGGTGAGAAGAAATCAGAATACATGTGGCTGTAGAAAGAACATGAAGGTTACTACAGTTTGTTCAGCTTTCTATGACATACCTCCCCTTAAAACTCCTTTCCAGTTCAATCCACCCATTTTATAATTTTCAGTTTCTGTCTGTCCCTCTATTTTGTGCATGATTCTGAAATTGTGATAGTCCTGTAGTAAATTTATTTTATTTTACATTTGATTACCAGAGTGGTATGCTGATCACAACTGACCATTTGCATGTACTGTGTATGCATCAAACTATTTCTGTTATATTTTCCTGTTTCAACCAAGTGAATCATTTTTCTGTCCACTTCTGTCTCTGACCACTCAGCAGAGTCATACCTCATATTTCACTTCTCTGGCATTATGTTTCTCCTATGTGTGACTGCAGCAAATCTTTCACTGCCATTTTGTTGAATTGGTATTATTCTGTGTGCCACAAATCTTAGTGATCAGAAGCTACTTCATGTTTCTCTTACAAGTGTTTGTTTTCAAGCCCACAGAGTCTCATGATTCCACAATTATTTTTAGTAATTGTATTCATTAGCTACTATTCATAAATCATGCATCGGCAAGAGAAGCAATAGAAAACATAGTACCTCTCTAGCATTCTTCAACATAAGCTTGGTCTTATTTTGTATGACTGTAAATGCAGCACTACTTAAAACCAGATGGTTGATCTGACAAGTTGTGAGTACAAAACTCTGTTCAAAATTTAGGAAAAAAACAACTGACTACTCTGGGAGCATGAACAGCTACTACTGTCTTCCATACAAGAAGCACAAAAGTAGGGTTACTAATAATACTGGACTAGAAAATAGTTCATTGCATGATAGGATATGTAGTCCACATTTTGTAACTACTGTAGGAGCAAGACTAATAAAAGAAATATTTGTTCCACTTTGCTGTAGTGTCTCTCAGGCAAATCTCTGAGTCATGTAAGGCATAATGACCCTATCTTGGTCTAGTGTGCTCTCCTCCACTGAGGGAGTGGGGCCCTGTTGTGCCAAATTGGTCTAATTGGCCTAAGGCCGGCCCTGGAAGAGATGCACCACTGTTTCCTTTTCACTGTCTTGCAAATGAACAGTAGCCACATTTCTGATTTTGTCTCTCTCTTTGAGGAAGTTTTTAAGCTTAACTGTTTTAGATTTCTGTTTAGACTCTCCTCCATTACTAGCATGGTAGGCCCATTCATTCTTTGATATCCTAAGTAGTTTCTCTCAAATTAAATGTATATGTTCCACTACAACATACCAGCAAAGGCAGCTGCCATTTTATTCTTATCCTTAATTACTTCAATGCTTACTACTAGTTGGTACTTCATTTCCTATCTCATGCATGCTTTCATTTCAGTATGCATAAAAACATTTTCCCCTTATAGGTTCATAGGTAGGTACTAGGCTATCTGCCCTAGGGCATTTATAAGCCTAGCCAGAATGTGTTGGCTTTCGCATCCCATTTAGATTCAATTAGATTCCTGAGCCTCTATCCAGCAGGGCCATAGAAGTGATCCCAGGAGTAAATTTACGATTTTCCATCCACTCGTCAAGATTTCTTTTGAAGAGGGTCAGTGAGGAGCTCTGCCTAACATGGATTGGGATTCTATTCCAGAGCAAGGGAAGCCTCTGGGATATGAATCTATCCCTCCAGCATGTCTTATTTATTGTTGTGCTAAGGTTTAAATCCCTGGAATGTGTAGCTCTAAGGGATTTGGTTTTCTTGAGGTGGAGCATGTCTATTAATTCTGGGTTAGACATGGCCTTGTACGTCAGGCAGAGATCGCCTCTGAGTAGGCGGTAAGCAACTGAGTAGAGCTGGAGTTTCTTTAGTCGAGCTGCATAGGGCATCTGTTTGGGGTGCATGATCCTCTTGGTGAGGTACTTCTGGGGTCTTTTCAGCTGTTGCAGATGTCTGGTAAGGTGCATTCCAAATGGGGCATTGTACTCTATTATGGACCTGATGAACGATGAGTAGAGGGGCACAATGACCTCTCTTGATCTAGAAGTGAACCCTTTTGTGATTAGGTGGGCTATATAGAAGGTTTTTCTAACCACTTTGGCAATGTGATTATCAAAGGAGAGGTTGCTATCTACTTGGGTCCCCAGATCCCTAATTACATCTTCCGTACTTAGTGGATTACCACCTATGTGGTAGTTCGTGGGCACTTTAATTTTCCCAAAGGGATGACTATGCATGTTTTGGCATTTAGCTTGAGGCCATGGTTCTGACACCAGGTATTCGTCTCTGTAAGACCCTTCTGGAGGATGTCTGTGTCAGCCAGAGAGTTGATTATGGCTCCCAGTTTGCAATCATCTCTAAACTTGGTCAGCCATAGTCCTCCCGTGCTTGCCTGTACCTCAGAAAAGTATATACCGAACAAGAAGGGTCCCAGGACTGAGCTCTGTGGGACACCACTTGTAACCAGTTTGGAGTTGGACATGGCACCCGCAACTCTGACCATGTGAGTTATATCTATGAGCCAGTTTGCAACCCATCTCGTGACATAAGGGTTAATGTTCAAGCTGGTAAGCTTATCTATAATGCCAGAGTGGGGTATTGTGTCAAAGGCCATTGCTAGGTCTAGGTAGGCTGTGTGGACTACCTTTCCCTTGTCTATGGCCTTGGTAACTGTTTCAAAGAAGTCTGCTAGGTTTATGAGGCAAGATCTGCCTTTAACAAAGCTGAATTGGGTAGTGTCCAGTGTCTGGAGATTCCCTATGTCTTTGTTTATGAGATCCATGATGATGCGCTCCATAGTCTTGCAGACCAGGCTAGTCAGGCTTATAGGGTGATAGTTCCTGGGATCCGTAGTGGCACCACCTTTGTGGATCAGGATAACTGTCGCTGTACACCATTCTTTGGGTACATATCCTGTAGTAAGGCTGAATTTGAACACTGAATTTATATGAGGGTTTAGTTATTTTTGGAGGTCGCGAAAGACAGCCTGGGATTCCATCCAGTCCCACTGATGCTGTGTTTTTGGCTTTGGAGAGGGCTGTTTTCACCTGTGTGTCTGTGATGTCTGGGAGTCTACATTCTTCTGGGATGGACACGGGCCCTTTTGGGGGTGGGGGGGTGTAAAGTTTGCACTGAACCTGTCAGCCAGGATGTTGGCAATGTCAGTGGGTTCAGTGTATTTTTTGCCATTTTGCACCAGCTCAGAGCAGATCTGAGAGTTGCCACCCAGATTCTTGACATAGCTAAAGAAGGCCTTGTGATTATCTTTCGAGTCTTTAGCGATTTTTCTCTCTAAGCTGGCCTTGGATGATTTTATGAGGGATCGTAGTTTCTTGCTAATACTGATCAGGGATACCTTCCCTTTTTGGGATTTTGCTCTGTCATGTAATAGTTTCCTCCTTCTGTTGTATAGCGTATTTATGGCCGGGGTCCACCAGACTGGTCTCCTTTTTTTGGAGGAGTGAGTCTTGGTTTTACTTGGGATGGCTCGATCCATGCATTCCTGTAGGTGCTCATAGAATGCATTTGTAAAGGATTTTGCAGTTTGGGCAGCATTTTCCATTATCCCAGGGGCTTTGAAACATTTCACATCTGTCTTGAGAAGTGTGAAGTTTGCTTTTGAGAAATTTTTCACAGTGGTTTCCTTGGCTGGGGTGGAGTCGGGATGTGGATGTCCAGTGTGATTAGTTTATGGTCTGATCTTACCAATGAGGGGTTTACCTCTGGTGTTGAACATTGCTCCTCCATGTTGGTGATGACCAGGTCCAATATGTTGTCACCTCTTGTGGGAGTGGTGACCTGTTGTTCCAGGGCATTTGAGTTTAGAAACTCCAGGAAACGGTGGGCAAAGGAGTTGGGACTTGAGTAGTTTTCCCAGTCAGTGTTTGGGTAGTTGAAATCACCCAATATCATGGTGTTTGGTAAGACCTTCATATTCTCCAATGTTCTCAGGAATGCCGAGTGGGGGTTCTGAGATAAGGTGGGTGATCTGTAGCAAGCTACAAACTGAAAAGCAGTTTTTCTCATTGTTAGTTGCACATGGATGGTCTCCAAGGCCTTGTGCAGTGCCACTAACCTGGAGGTGTGGGTATTCTTGATGAAGATGGATACACTCGCCTTTTGCATTTCGGTCCAGGTTATGGGGTCGAAAGGTATGGTATGAGTTATAGCCTGGTAGTGCTGGGGTGCTCTCTGGAGCCTTGAACCAGGTTTCTGTTACTGCACAGATATCTATTTTCTCCATACTGAGTAGTGCCTCGAGTGCATGCATTTTGAGGTTTAGACTTCTGACATTGAGTAGCATTACCCTCAGTTTTTTGTTTCTTGTTTCTTGTGTTGTCTATGGAGGTGGGTTTGTCTTTTGAGCCTTGCCTAAAAAAGGCACTATGGGGGTGGCAAGAGCCTTAGCCAGTATTCAAAAGCCTAAGGGTGACAGGTGCAAGCCATCTCTAGCGAAGCAACTTGGCTTGTCGAGCATGTCATCCCAGGCTGACAGACACTGGATCCCCTTTGAATGACACCAATAGTTTAGCCAGTTGTTAAAATTGATCATTTTGTCTTTATACTGTGGCATCATTCTTGGTGAGGGCAAGATGCTACTCAGGGTCAGGGTCATACCAGCCTGGGCTACATGATCGGAGAGCTCCTCTCCATCTCTTTTCATGTAGTCCAGGGAGGTACGTCTCAGGTCATTCACACCAACATGGACAATGACAGAGTCATATTTGTACTTGCTTTGGAGTGACCTGAGTGCTTGTGTTATGTGGCGGGTCCTGGCACCCGACAGGCAGCTTACAGTGACCTTCTCCTTCTTCAGTCTGGTGAGCGAGACGTCGGTGTGCCTGACAATAGAGTCTCCTATTACTAATGTATTTGGTGTGTTATTTAGCCTTAAGGGCTCTGATTGTGTGGCACAAAGACTTTGTGAAGTATGTGATACGTGAATATTGTTGTGGGGTAGCGATTGCTTGGATGTCTGCTTTGGAGGTCTCTGCTGCTTTGGCAGATTTTTATATAGAGCCTCTGAGTATGTTTTTGTGTGTTTGTGTCCTGTTTGCTGGTGCAGATACAATTGGTCTATGTGAGACTGTTTATGTGGTGCGAGTGATTCCCTTCTCCTCCTGACTGGCTGCTCCAGTCTTGGGCTGAGAGAGCTTGGTCTCCTGTTTGGCTGTATAGTTGTATCTCTCACATATATTTGAGTTTGTTGGAAGGAGGAGAGGGTTGTCTGTGTACATAAGGCAATTGTAACATTGCCTCAAGATTCCCAGATTCACCAGCTGGACTGAAGTGTAGACCTGAAACTGCCATTTGGACATGCCTGAATAGTTTAATGAACTGTTTTATTGATTGTCCTGATGAGACGAATAGGGAGCCTTTTACTTCTATATAGTATAAGGGGGATGCAGTGCTAGCGTTTGTTAGTGCTTACTGAAAAAATGAGCAAGTGCTGGGCTGTAAAAGGAAGGGTGAGTGCTTAATTTGAGAGTTTGACTAGTTCTAAGGGAAAAATTGAAGAGCAGACTTTGGGGAGCCGGGAATAGTTTAAACCTGCGTAACCAGCACTGCCCGATGCTGCACGGTGCGCAAAACTGCACAAATGCGGGTTTTAAAGCAGAGAGATTGAAAGAGATGGGAATTGGCCCAAAACGGCCAATAAGCTGCTAGTTGCTGGGCTGAGACCACTCCTCCAGGGACAGATATGCTGCTCAAAGCTCCCCACTCTCATTGGTGAACAGAGAAGCTTCCTCCTATCCAAGTAAGGATATGGGCAACACAGGCACTGTACCACAGCCCAGAATTCAGCAAAACCTGAAATCTGGACTAATCTAGTTTAGAAAAGGCGGGAAACAAGAATAGTTTTTTTTTTTTGCAGAACAAACAGTAACTTACACAAAAAACACTGTAAATGCTATAAACAGGCTAGCATACTTGAGTGTGTAGCCTACAACAGTTAAACAACACAAAAACGACTTAAAATTAGTTTTAGAAGTGCAAACAGTAAAAAAAAAATAGTAAGGTAATCAAAAAAATAGCTTTTTTAAATCACAGATATGCTGGAAACCCGCTTTTCGACGAGAAAATACAGTTGCAGGAAGAAATGCGAGAAAATACTTCAGCAGTTGAAAGTCTTTCTTTTTGTCTCTCTGCTGCTTGTAGCACTCTGCAGGACACCACGAGGAGCTGTGCTGAGTTGTATACAGGCGCAAAACCGTACAAATGCGGGTTTTATCTTATTCATTATGAAATAATGTATATTATTTCAGTGTGGTAATCCTGTACTTTTGCCAGTCTTTACAGTTCTTACCTTTTACAGTGCTACCATACAACTTATATTTTATTGATAAGAATTTATGCTGTCATTGAAACGACTGGATTATTTATCATCTTGCTTCCACTGTCCATCCACGTTTACACCTAAAGTGCCTCTTTTTGGTCCTTATGTATCTGCTTGTTGAGGTGAGTGGGACGTGTTTCTTTTGTGTTCACTATCTGTTTCATTGAGTGAGTTATTTCTTTATTTTGGGTTTGCTATCTTAAACTGGAATTTGAGGCATCTGTTTAACAACCAAGCACCTCTCCTATTTAAAGTACTTTTTATTCTGCACCACTTTAACAAAATACTTTAGCTTGTCAACCTTTATTCAAAAGCTAGTCTTTCCAGAGGCATTTTTATAATGGGTTAACTACTGCTTATTGGCTCTAACAATCATTTTCCCCCTAAAATGATTCCCTTACCTGATTTTGCATTATGAACCAGATGTGGAGTCTGCCCATGCAGCCTGAAGCTAGTATTTATGATTCTTTCTTTTCTGGTATTCCTTTTTTAGCCTTCTTTTCAGGGCTAAATCACAGACAGAGACATTTGAAATTACTTTGCAATTAATTTCAGTACACTGGGACCGTAACCTAAGGCACAAAAGTCTCTTTATAATAGTTTGGGAGACAGTATGGCAGGGATTCATCAAACCTCCTAGTTGAAGCTTAGCCGATTAGTCAGTACTGTTTATTTTCTTTCAGCTGCATTGCTCTGTTGCTACCACTATGTGTTTGTTACTAGGGATCTTTTCAATGCACTTCTTGCTGTATTGCTCCCTTCATTTCTATTCAGTTGTCTTTATTCTTTAGGTACGTACGTAATTGTAATTACTGATTATCTCCTCTGGGACACATTGCCTGTCTTTAAGACTGCATTATTATATTACTGACCTTGCTTTCTCGCTATATTAGCTTGTCTCTAACTCAGCTGTCTGGCCTGTGGCTACCTGTAGTGTTTACCCCTTGAACTTGATATTTCATTATTTCTGTACTTACCTTCTGTGCTTATGGTTTACAGCAGTGAGGAGACTCTGAAATCACAGGGACAGAATTTGCCTACAGATAGACTGTCCTTTTGACCATCCCAGTGTTTAACTGTGGAGAAGTATTGATAATAACAACCATGGGATAATCTACTCCAAGGATGTATTTTGCCTTAAACAATGGATTGGGATAGCCAGGTCTGGAAAACTCTCTCTAATCCCATCATCTTAGTTTCAAGTAAGGAATGTAATAGATTGGAATTATAATATCTACTTCTCTGATATTACCTCACTCACACTGGAATTGACTGATAGTTAAGCCTTGCCCGTCCTACAACTTACTGAAACCAACATCTGCGTTACTTATAGATCTTCCTCACAATACATATTTCCTATGCAATCACCAGTCTACACCACACATCTTAAAAATTAGTCAAGCATCACCACCAAATGCACACTGCCCCTCTCAGTATGGTTCTTATTACCTATTAAGTTGCTGTCCATTTTCCTTAACCATTATCAGTAGATTCACACTTTTCTGCCTTGCTCTTAACCCATTAAGGTGTTTACTTAACAGCTTAGGCCATGGCTACAATTTGGCTCCTAGAAAATAACAAGGTGCAAAGGCTTCTCATATTCTTTGTCAATGATTTAAAACTGTATAGTTCATCAGATGAACTGAAAGCACAGCTGCAGGTTGTCAAAACTTTTTCAGATGATATAAAATGTCATTTGGTCTTGATAAGTGTGCAAAAACAACCTTTAAAGCAGGAAAACTGCAGCACCAAGAAAACATCAGTTTGGGACAAGAATGTGATATAAAAGACATTGAGGAAGAGGGAGTGTATAAATATTTGGGAATTGATGAAGGATCAACAATAAAACATGAACAAATGTGAGTAAAACATAGTAAGGAATATTTTAGAAGACTTAAATTAATTCTGAAAACAGCATTGACATCTAGGAACAAAATCCAGGCTATAAACCAATTTGCTCTTCCAGTCCTAACTTACAGTTTTGGAGTGATTGACTGGCCCCAAAACGTGTTAGATAGATTAGATAGGAAAACAAGAAGGATGCTTCATGCTCACCATATGATCTATAAAAATCAGTGTATACCAAGATTATATATTCCCCATTCCGAAGGAGGGATGGGCCTCCTTGAAATTGATTGCATGTATCGATCTGCAATCGTGGGACTCCACACATCTGCTGACCTCACAAGACCCAAAGGTAGTGAAAGTTTTGAAACATGAGGAGAATAAATCTAAGATGACTTCCCTGTTTAATTTAGCAGAAGCATATCAGCATCAAGCAAGAATGGATATCAAACCAGAAGTAGATAAAAATCAGGCAACAACTGAACGTGCCAAAAAAACAAAAGAATATAAGGTGAAGGATCATATGTGAAGGCAAGAAATGTGGAAAAAGCATAAATTTAGTGGCAAGTATAGAGAACTTCTGGAAGAAGCTCATGAATGCAGGAATGGTTAAGGAGAGGTGAATTTAAACCAAGAGATGAAAGGTTAATATAGGCAGCCCATGGTAGTGGGCTATGTACATGCTTGTTTACAAAGTCCATTGAACATGTGGGAGAAACAGACAAATGTAGGTTTTGTAAAAATGAATTGGAAACAGTTGCACACCTCATTGCTGGTTGTGATATACTAATGGCAGAAGGACTGTATACTGAAAGACATAATAATGTGGCAAGACTGTTGCACTGGGGATTGTGCAAACATTATGGTACTGAAGTGGCTGAAAAACAGTGGAAACATGAGCCACAAAGCATCATAGAAAATCATGTAGTTTATATCACATGGGATCACCCATTACCAAGAGTTCAAAAGATAGATGCTAGAAAACCGGATATAGAAAGAAGAAGACAAAAGTAGCATTGATCATTGAAATCACCACACCCAGTGACTACAATGTCTTGTGTACAGAGAGACACAAAGTCATAAAATATCTGGATCTGCAGGCAGAAACGAGAGCAATGTGGAAGAAAGATACCCAGACAGTTCCAATAGTAGTAGGAGCAATGGGTTTTATAAAAAAGAATCTACAATCGTATTTAGATATGTTACCAGTCCAAGTAACCCCATACAAATTGCAGGAGGAGTCATTATTGGGCACATGGTGGGTGCTGCGAAGAACACTTTTGGTTGACATTAAAGACTGAAACAATATATTTTCACAAACTTTAATCGTTCTTTGACTTAGGAATGGGGCCCTTTCCTGTCATGGTATTAGAAACCCAAAAGACTTGGAGAAATTGTATCATATACATCTTCTACCTGTGTTCGGATCCTTAAAATTGGCAAGGGCATCAACCTCCATTTTCCGATTTTTTACAGGGTGTCACATCAATAGTGACCATCACCCAGAGCGTGTCTCATTGATGTAATACTAACCATCAACAGTGATGACTTAGATGGAGTCTGGTTGAACCACAAGGTCTGCAAGTGCTGTAAATGATTTGATAAATAATATTTTCTTAAAGAAAGGAATGGCAGTATAGCTCTTTTCACTTCATTGTACCCCATCCTTGTAAGGGCCTGAGGATACATTAAGAAATCATTTTTTAGGAAAAGATCTCTCTTTAACAAGAATGCCATGAAAATTTTTGTATTAGGTGAAGTACACAAATTACCTCTGAGTGCACAAAATGCATTATATAATGTTTAGATTGTAACACTGACTACACAGTTTGCTGTAGTGGGTGGCATACAGCTATATTCATAGTGAATGTGCACTGCTGCAATGAGTACGGTATATCTGAAGACCATGACTGCACAATACTGCACTGAGTAATATACAGCTGGCAGCATTAAGTAAAGTCAAGAGTTTAGTGAAATAAGATATCACAGAATATACAAAGATGACCATACACTTTTCTTTCTGCCAGGTTGAATTATCATCTGTTCTTAAAAAAAATGTCTGAAGTTCAGGGAATCAAAGCTTGAGAACAATGAGCAGAAATTGCCTTGCACTGACTTCAACATCAAGATAAAGTTTCATCTAAATTTACACTTATGCTGCACACTTGATCTTAGCCAAAAGTCAAGGTACATCATTCAGATGTTGGCTCAGTGTCCTTGACACTTGGACCAAGTGAAAAGTCTACAATACGGAATGGGAATTTTGTTAGCACTATAGCAACTACAAACATATCTGCAGTTGTTAGCTGCTGCCTTGATGCATAGGCTGTAACACACCACTCATTTTATCCATTGTGTCTCCTACATTCCTTTTCTCTTAACAAAAGTGTGGTTGCAACTGGAACAATTTATTGATATTATTTAGCTAGCTGTGGTCTGAAACACTGTTGTGAGGCATACCTCTCAACCTTCACTCAAGAGTACTACTGCAGGTATAAAAATAATTGTTTGGGGAGGCAAGGCCCAAAATCAGTGGCAATTTTTAAATATTACTCTTAATTCACATTAAAAGTTAATGTCAACATACATTTACTGAACAGTAAGTAGTACAAAACTCTATTGTCTAACATTATTGATTGACTGTAATCTTTGGTGATTTACCAGAAAATTAATATTTATAGGAGGCAGGAGAAATATGAGGCAAAAAATTAGTGATGTCCTACAAAATCACGGACAGTTGGGAGATATGTAACCTGTGTAGTTGATTATATAAGATGTGATTACTTATGTAACTGCTGAATGAGGGATGTAGACTGTCTTTTAAACCCTGCAGTGGTATGACCCACAGTAATTTTACTTTGACTGTCTCCTTTTGTCTGATAATTATGTAACATACTCTCCTTTCTTCAAAGTCAGTAAAGAGCAACTGCCAAATGACATACAGTATCCCAGATTACAGTAATGTAAAAATATTAATACACAAAACAACATGGATATCACAGGGATAACCATAGCCATAATGGCCATACTTACAGAGAAAGCAGGTTTGCCTCCAGTAAACAGACAGTGTGACTGAAATAACAGAAATAAATATTCTTTTTTTTAATTTTTTTTAGATATCTGTGGTTTGGATTCTACGGAAAAGTTTATTACAAAGGTAAAACAGTGCAGGCAGATACAACTCTGAATTGAAGTACTTCCACATTATATCCTTTCTGCAGTCTTATTAATACTGTTGAAACAACAAGCACTCTGGAAAACAGTAAAAAGGCGAAGATACTTTGAACATTCTACTCCGAGTAAAAAAGCTCAGTATCATATTAAATTAAACCTGCAACACTCACAGTGCACTGATAGGAGTAAGAGTTCATACAGATAACATTTAATAGCAGATTACTCCAACTGTGGTTGGAATTTTCTGGCATCTGTATTAGACAGAGTGCTTTTAAGACACAGTAAACAAAATCAGTGCACTACTGTCTCTGAATGAACGTGTGCTGCCCATAGGTCAATGCAGTGTTAAAAGATAATTTTTGGCATGTGTTCCTGAGGGCCTCAAAGCTTTTGTATTTTTTCTCCATTGCATGTCTTTTAGTATCTTTATCTTGCATGTACTGCTTAGTACTACTATCACAGTTTATTTCACATGTTTCAGTTCCTTTATCACCATCAGTGAATTTTCTGTCACCACTGCGATCCAAGCTATCTCTAAAAAAGGCCTATAGAATTTAACATTTGCAAATACATTTATAAAGACACACACATTTTCAAAATTATTAAAGCAAAATGTATGAAAAGTGATAAATTGCAGTTCAGTAACCAAGAGGGTTATATTTATGTGAAGCAAGCAGTGAATGAAAATCAGGCTTCATTTTTCATAATGCTATAATATTCTGCTAGGTAACTTCGCTAAATAAACTCTGTGACTGTTTGCACTTCCTTTTATAATTTTATTAATAATGTTTCCAGAGGTAACGGGCTACATTGTAGACTGTAAATACAAAGTTAGGGCCTTGTGATGCCTACAGTAATTTCTCACATACGTAAAGGAAATTGCAACAGCAAAGTTATAGACATGAGTCACATGTCAGCAATTTGTAACTGGTAACAGCAACATGATTTGTTCCTAGTAGAGCGTAGTGGAGCTAAGTGGAAGCACTCTGATGGTTCACATTACATCACAAGTATGTTTTCATCTTGCAACTGTCACTGGAATTAATCATCAGAAAGCCTCTGAAAGAGCCAATGTTGCAGACCCAACTATCATAGGTACTAATCATAGGACTGCACAAACTTGTTTGTGGTTTGTCTATCGAAAACACAGGATGGTACAATATAGAGAGTTGAAAAACAGCATACTGTTACTGTGCATGGAATGCCAGGAGAGTATTAAAAAAATAAAGAGCCAGCATTCTGTTTTGTTTACATTTTAGAGGGTCCTTCTCTATACAGGATGTAGTACTATTAATTCCCCTGAGAATATAATATCAGTTCAACAATAAAAACTCTTGGCATATTGTACCTGTATGTCTGCATTTCAACTCTGCATGTGTCTGTAAGGTAAACACTTTAACCATTATGCCATCCTCCCACCTCTCAAATGCAAGACTTTTAATGATATCCAAGTATGTGGTTATTATCAATGTATGAAATTTGAAATATCATTTCTTTCCTAAAAAGAATGGAGAAGTTTTTTCATAGGTTCATAGGTTGGTGCTAGGCTATCGGCCCTAGGGTCTATACAAGCCTAGCCAAACAATTCCCCGGATATTTCTTCCCACAATATTTACTTCCCCGGGCCCCTGTCTAGCAGGGCGACTGACGTGATCCCCAGGGTGAATGTCCTATCTCCCATCCAATCGTCAAGGTTCCTTTTGAAGAGTGCCAAGGAGGCGCTCTGCTTGACCTGTATGGGCAGTCTATTCCAGAGTATGGGGAGACTCTGGGTCAGAACCTATCCCTCCAGCATGTTTTGTTCATTGTGATGACAAGGTTTACATCCCTAGAGCGTGTGACTCTGAGGGATTGGGATTTCTTTGTGGAGCATGCCCAACAGCTCAGGGTTTGACATGACCTTGTATGTTAAGCAGAGAGCGCCTCTTTTTCTTTTTTTTTTTTTTTATATATATACTTGGTACTTGAGCATGACAGCCTACAACTAATTCGCTCATGTGAGCGTTCGAGAGTTTGCGTTTTCGGTTTTATGACATAGACCTTCCAAGAACACTTTTCAGTCACTATCTGGGCCAAAAGGCAAATATAAATATTAAAGAATAGTTTATGCAAATACAAACAATACAAAACAACACATGCACAGAGTGAAAATGGATGTACAAAATAATTAATGGAGAAATGCAAATACATAATAGAAAACTCAAATATGCAAAACAGTAAAGAACAGAGGAGTCATGACTACAATACCTGCAGTAGTGCAGATTGTATGCATAATGGAGATATGTGATATTGCTGCAGATGTATGGTGTGTAATGTACCTGGGGAATCAGAAATGTCTTGTCCTTGATCCTGGCCAAGCCATCACTATTTACAGTGCATGCAATGCATGATGAGCCCCAAGGACAATGCATGTGGCTAGGCCATTGTGCATGCCAGTGAGCTTCTCACTGTGCTTTCAGAAGGGACCTGCAGCAAGATCATGGGTGCCGAAACCATAGATCCAGGGGGAGGGGGGGTCCCACCACTTTTACAGCTGCAAGACCTGTTGGAAAAAATTAATGAAGTGGAGTTTTCATGGTAATGTAGATTCGAGAGCAGAAGTTAAACTAACTAAACTAGCTGTTCTTGTTCTCTTATTGCTCTGTGTTACAGGAGTTATGCTGCCACTATTCTGTTGGTGCTGCCAGAGCCAGAGTCATGCCGGTAAGGAGAGTTTTGTTCTTTTATTTGCAGGAGTTATGCTGCTCCTGTGTGTGTGTGTGTGTGTGTGTGTGTGTGTGTGTGTGTGTGTGTGTGTGTGTGTGTGTGTGTAAAATGCCCCAGTTAGGTATACCTGGTGGTTAGTGTTACTCAGGCTCAAACAAGAGCCTGAATTCTCTACCCATTCCACCACTCATGATTCAGGGAGTTGAGTCCATAGCTCTCCACTGTCCAGATTTTTACAGAATATTTGGTTCATACTTTTCATCTGTTTCTCTTAAAATTTGTGGTTTTCTGGCAAATCAGTGAGAACGGAATTCACTAAATAATGATAGCCCTTTAAGTTTCAGTCTTCCTATCTTTCAGAAAACACATGGTAACATAAAACACTTTATTTTAGCAACTTTCTAAGATTATACAAGCAATATTTAAAATGTGTTCCTGGTTTTGTCCTTTGCCCCCCTCCCCCAAAATAAACTTTGTTTTTTTCCAGATTTCTTGTGCTGCGAAGTTGCGAGATTTAGTTGAGTGTCAAGTGGATTTTACAAGGAGCTGAGAGCTTTAGGTGAAGAGAAGTTTAGTGCTACTTATGCTAAGTTGCTTGCATTGTTAGTAGCACAATAGGTAGTTTTGTTTTTGATGCAGAAGACTGTGGGTTCTACTCCCACAGTATGCTGATGGATCACTGATACTGTACTGTGTTGTACTTTAAAGGGAGTGGATGCTGCAGTCCTATGAATGTCCTCCTTTGGAGGAGTTACCTAGTAACTATGTTTCTGTTGCCATCCATTTCCCATTGCAAAATTACTAGCATATCATTTTTATTAATGTAGCATAGGCAATTTATTCTTCAAGGGCAACAGGCACTTTATTTGTAGATGAAACAATGAAATATAAAGTTGTTTGCTAGCAGCAACCTCTTCATCAGTTACAGATCCCTTTAATGTGAAATTATTTAGATGAATTACTTCTGCAGAGATTTTGCATATTTACTGATACTGGTGGATTGTAATGACAGAAGTTTGAGTGGATTTTTATGGTTGAAATGTTCTGAAATGGGTAGTTTTGTCATTATTGGTTCATACATTTTGTTTCATTGCTTACTAGACTAGACTGTTCCAAACTACAGATTAAAAACACATTCTAACAAGTGGTGCTGTATTATACAAGGAACATAATTTAATACAATCAGGTTAATACAATCAGGAAGGTGAATCAAAGAATGCATACATGTATGCTTGCTCACAAGGATGTAAGAGATCAAAATAGGGGAAGAGACCAGTCACCAATGGTGTCCCCCAGGGTTCGGTGCTGAGACTTTCTGTTTGGCATATACGTCTCAAAGGTAGAAGGAAATACCAAAGGGCTTTGAACAACTAAGTTTGAGATGACTGCAAGCTTGGAGCAGTTATTGAACCCCCAAATGACTTAGCCATCATGCAGGAAGGTTTGTCCCAAATAAAATCTGGTGCCAGAATCATGAATTGAAACTAAACTCCAAGAAATATATTATCGTATCCTTTGGGAAGTCATCTACTCCAGGGAACTGCCAAATTGACAATGCCTCCTGAGAACTGACCCAGTTGTTTGGCATTTGGGAACTTGTGTGTACAGTGACCTAACGTTTGACCAACATGTGCCCAGAGTCATAAGAAGGTTTTTCTGTATTGCACAACTTATAAACAAATTGATTTTGACTAAATCTAGAGATGTTATTGTCCCCCTTTACAAAGTTCTCATTAGGTCAATCATTTTGTATAATGCCAACTTTGGTATGTATCTGTCCAGACCCATGCAACAGTTGGAATATCCATAGAGATACCTTACTAAAAGGATGCAAGTCCTAAACAATAGGTCTTGCATGGACCACCTCAAAGATTTATCACTATACTCAGCACCCTACAGAGTGCTTAGAGGTGACATGTCTGGCATACAAGGCAACCTCCGACCTAATAGAGATGGGCCTAATGAACATCAGCAAGTCAAATGGCATCAGAAATATTCAATCCAGGTATCTAAACTGAATTTTGTGGAGAGATGGATATATATCACAGAGGCTACCACTGTTCCAGAACAGACTATCCATTCAAGTAAAACAAAGCACATCCCTGTCCACATTCAAATGCAACTTGGATCTAAGGATGGGTAATAGAAAATGTACTCCAAGATTGCCCCTCATGCACTAATGGATAGAGGCAGTTCCTAAATGCTGCATTCCTTACATGGGTCCCCTCAAATTATCTATAGCATGATCACATTTATTCTCACTAGGGCTAATATACAATTATCAGCCATGGGATAGGTAAGACAAATCAGGAAATGTTAATTCAAGCCCCAGAAGAGAAATTGGCCAAGTTTAAAATGTCCTCCAAGTGAATCTATGTTGTGGTAGTAAATAGTTTAGAAAAATGCCCTTTTTAGATTACTATGTGCCCCTCTCAACCCCCCCCCCCAGTCTTCAACAGGTTCTGGTGCCTCTGAGAAAGATAATTTTAGACCACCCCACATCCATACTTATGAGCAGCTGCTGTCAGCATCAGTTATGCACAAACCTCTTTGTTAGTTATCATAAGACTGTGCTCAGACATGGTAAAGCTAAGTTGCTGATGTATTGCTGTAACTGAAGGCAACAGACATGCAGAAAGATGTCCTATGGAAGTTAGTAAGTCAAAGATGCACAAGTGTGGAGTATGTGTGGAGTGCAGAGGTGGTACTGAAGCAACAGAAACCAAAGAAAACAGATAATTAAACAAAATAGATGCTGAGCACAAACAAAAATGCAGAACACAGTGGAGAAGGGAATATGACATAATATATCAATGTAAAAATACTTGAACTATGAATATGTGAAACTCAGGCTTGATAGGCGCGATACAGTACAATGCAGTATAATAAAGTAACATGAAATACTGAACTACAACAGCCCTGATAACATCAGCGTTTGATCAGTGTAACCATACTATAATGCGAGTGTCATGAAAAAAAAAAATGAAAATTTTCAACCATGAGGGGAATTGACCCATCAACTCTGTTTGGTTACATTATTTTTATTTATTTGCAGTTTGTTTGCCAGGATGGTTCACTGGGCCACTAGGAGCCCATTTTCAATGGAGTCCTGGGGAGAAAAGCTTCAGAATCATACAGGCTTAAAACCTCAGCTTTGGCCGGCTATGATCTAGCTGTATTCAACTGGACGTATAAGAGAATTTAAGTACCTTGCTAGAATTTTATTGCCTTTTAGTAATTGCAGGCGGGGGTAGTCTCATTCATTGATATCCTGTCACTGCCTATTTAAGTGGTACATTTTGAAATATTTTCTGCTAAAAACCTCAGCTTTGACCAGCTAAGATCTATCTGTATTCAAATGGACGTATAAGAGAATTTAAGTACCTTTTATCTGCACTTTTTTCAAATAATACATCATTTTAATTTCCTTTATTTGTGTTGCATTGAATATTAACTGAACTGAAAGTTTTGAGACTGTTTTGTTCAGTTAGTTCCTCACCTACCCTCCCTGTTTCTGTTTTGGTGTTAATCTTGGTGGCTTTGAAACTGCCTGCCCCTCTTGTAAATTTGTGTTTGGATACTCCTTATGGGCCCATCTCATTTGCTCACTCAACTGAGTGCAGTGAGATCATATTCTGATTTCAGGCACTCCTACTGTGTACAAAGAGAGCATCTGGGAAAGAAAAAAAAATGTTAAGCTTGATTCCTGCCTTTCCTGTAAGTGGACTAGACTGTTTGTAGGCTTCTGAGCCCCCAAGCCTTTCTGTGTTGGAGGGAAGCCTTCTAGCTTAATTTTGTTTCTTAGAACTAGCCAGTGTTCTAGTTTCAGCACTCAAATCTGTTTCTTTAAGCTCAGCACTTATTGAGAACTCATTGTAAGCACTAAATAAGCTGCAAATTACTACAGCACTCAAATTTCCTCATTTGTCTAGAGGAAAGCAGTTTTTAGTACTTAAATAAGCACCTATCCAGGCATGTCTAAGGGTCAGCTCCCGGTGATTTCTCCTGTCTACCTGATGAAGCTGGGCATCTTGGGGCAATGCAGCAATTACCTCATGTATACAGACAACCCTCTCCTCCTACCACCCAGTACTACAACCTGTGAGAGATGCACTTATATAGCCAAACTGGAAGCAAAGCTCTCTTCACCCAAGACTGGGCAAAACTAGAAGCAAAGCTCTCTTCACTCAAGACTGGACTAGACAGTCAAGAGGAGAAGGTAAACACTTGCACCACACCACACTCATCACATAGTCCCTCAAAACCTACACCACCAAAACACACACGTAGAAAAACACACACCTACATTTGCGGAGGCTCTCAATAGAAACCTGCCCAAGCATCAGGGACCTCCAAAGCAGAAACGCAAGCAAACTCCACCCCCCAACACAACCCAAATGACACATAGCCCACAAACTCAGTGTGCCACTCAACCATAGCCGATAAGGCATAACAACGTACTCAGCACTCTAGTTATAGGTGACTCTGTAGTCAGGCACACTGATGTTCCACTCATCAGGCTAAACAAGGAGAAAGTTACTGTCAGGTGCCAGGATCTGCCACATAATGCACGCACTCAGGTCACTCCACAACAAGTACAAATATGACACTGTCATTGTCCATGTTGGTGTGAATTACCTGAGACGTACCTCCCTGGACTACATGAAAAGAGACATGGAAGAGCTCCCCAATCATGTAGCCCATGCAGGTATGACCCTAGCCGTGAGTAGCATCCTGCCATCACCCAGAATGATACTACAGTACAAGGACAAAATGATTGACTTCAACAATTGGCTAAACTTCTGGTGTCATTCTATGGGGATCCAGTATTTGTCTCCCTGGGACGACATGATTGACAGACCACGATGCTTTGCCAGACATGGCCTGCACCTGTCGCCCTTGGGATTCCGGATGCTGGCTAAGGCTCTTGGCACCCCTATAGTGCCTTTTTTAGGCAAGGTCCAAATGACAAATTCACCACTGTAACAGGTACAAGCAAGCAAAACCTGAGGGTAATGCTACTCAATGCTAGAAGTCTAAACCTCAAAATGCACTCACTCGAGGCACTCCTTAAAATAGAGAACATCGACATCTGTGCAGTGAGACCTGATTCAAAGCTCCAGACATTCATAATACCACACCTTTCGGCCACCTAACCCGGAACGAAGCACTAAAAGTGGAGGCGTGTCCATATTCATTAAGGATACCCACACCTCTAGGCTAGTTGCACAGCATAATGCATCAGAGATTATCCAAGTGCAACTAACTCTGGGCAAGACCGCAATCCAAATTGTAGCTTGCTACAAGACCCCCCACCATGCCCCAGGATTCCCACTCCTCATTTCTTGATACATTGGAAAGTATTAGGGTACAACCCAACACCTTAATAATGGGTGATTTCAACTACCCCACCATTAACTAGGAAAACTACTTATGTACCAACTCTTTTGCTCAATGTTTTCTGGAATTCATAAATTCCAACGCCTTGGATCAACTTATTCACACCCTCGCCAGAGGCAGCAATATCCTAGACCTGGTTATTACCAACATGGGCAACTGATCTTCCACACCAGATGTCAGTTCCTTATTGGTCAGATCTGACCACAAACTAATCACCCTAGACATCCACATCCCACCTCCACCCCCAATTAGGGAAACCACCATAAAAAACTTCTCCAAAGCCAACTTCACACTTCTTAAGACAGAAGTGGCAAACTTCATGACACCCATGCAGACAGACAATAGAGGTACGACTGCTGAATCCTACACAAATGTATAAGCACTTACACGAGTGCATAGATCATGCTATCCCTAATATAACCACGATGCTATCCTCCAAAAAAAGGAAGCCAATCTGGTGGTCCTCTGCCATAAACAAACTCTACAACAGAAGAAAGAAACTGTTGCAAAGAAGAGTAAAATCCCATGACTGGAAGAACTCCCTGGTCGACCTCAGTAGGAAGCTGAGATCCCTCAAAAATCCTCCAGAGCTAGTTACGAAAACAAAATTGCCACTGACTATAAAGACAACCACAAAGCATTCTATAGCTATGTCAAGTATCTCAATGGCAACACTCAGATCTGCTCTGAGTTGCAGCATAATGGCACTAAATATACAGAACCAACTGATATTGCCAACATCCTGGCAGATAGGTTGAGTGCTAACTTTACCCCCCCCCCTCACCCCCTAGAGGGCCTATCTCTATACCGGAAGAATGCAAAGTTCATGTAATCACGGCTGCACAGGTAAAAAACACACTCTACAAAGCCAAGAACACAGCATCCATGGGACCTGACAATATCCCAGGCTGCGTTCTACACAAACTACAGAATGAATTGGCACCCTACCTAAGTACCATGTTCAATCATAGCCTCACCTCAGGCTTTGTGCCCACTGAATGGCACACCACGACGGTTATCCCACTCCACAAAGGGGGAGCCATGACAGACCTTGGGAACTACCGCCCCTTTAGCCTGACGAGCCTGGTCTGCAAGGCAATGAAACGTATCATCATGGAACTCATAAACAAAGACATTGGTAATCTCCAAACTCTGGACCCTACCCAGTTCAGATTTGTAAAAGGCAGATCATGTCTCCTAAACCTGATTGACTTCTTTGAAGCAGTCACCAAATCCATAGATGAGGGTAAAATGGTTCACACAGCTTATCTAGATCGCGCCAAGGCTTTCAACACCATCCCCCACTCTGGAATTATAGATAAGCTCACTAAACTAGGTATAAATCCCTATCTCACAAGATGGGTTGCCAACTGGCTGACGGACAGGACCCACACTGTGAAAGTAGTGGACTCCAAATCCGACTTCAGACTAGTGACAAGTGGAGTACCACAGGGTTCAGTCCTGGGTCCTCTCCTGTTTGGTATCTACTTCTCTGAAGTACAGGCTAACACAGAAGGTGTTTGGCTAACAAAGTTTGCAGATGACTGCAAACTAGGAGCCATAATCAAAACTCCTAACAATGTGGACATACTACAAAAGGGCCTCACTGAGACAGATACCTGGTGTCAAAGCCATTGCCTGAAGCTCAATGCCAAAAAGTGTATTGTCATCACCTTTGGTAAAAACTCTGTACCCATGAACTACCACATAGCTGGTAGTCTACTTAATGCCAAAAATGTGATGAGACCTTGGGACACAGGTGGACAGCAGTCTCTCTTTTGATAATCACATCGCCACAGTGGTCAGGAAATCCTTCTACATGGCTCACCTCATCACAAAAGGTTTCTCATCCAGAAAAAAAGAGGTCATTATTCCCCGCTACTCATCACTCATTAGACCCATTATAGAGTACACTGTCCCTTTTGGTATGTACCTCACAAGACATCTACAACAACTGGAAAGGCCACAGAAATACCTCACAAAGAGGATTACTGGCCTCAAACAGATGCCCTACACAGACAGTCTCAAAAAACTCCAGCTTTACACCGTCGCATATTGCCTACTCAGAGGCGATCTCTGCCTACTCAGAGGCGATCTCTGCCTAACATACAAAGCTATGTCAAACCCAGAGCTGTTGGACATGCTCCACTTAAAGAAATCGAAATTGCTCCGACCTACACGCTCTAGAGACTTAAACCTTGTCACCACAATAAACAGAACATGCTGGAGGGATAGATTCCTGTCCCAGAAACTTCCCATACTCTGGAACAGACTACATATCTATGTCAAACAGATCTCCTCATTAGCACTCTTCAAGAAAAATCTTGATGATTGGATGGGAAATAGGAAATTGACCCCAGGGATCACTTCTGTGGCTCTGCTCGACAGGGACACAGGAAAATAATTTTCTTCGGTGGCGAATGCCAGGGTACATTTTTGGCTAGGCTTATACAGGCCCTGGGGCCAATAGCCTAGTACCTACCTATGAACCTAAAAGTACAACATACAAAATTCAAGATACAAATAAAATGATACAAGTTACAAGATTACAAATTGGAAAATTACAAAATATGAGAGAATTTGGGAGGTACAAAGTAATAGGTTGCAATGGATTGGCATTAGAAGGAGCAAATTAGTAAGGTGGAGGAAAAATAGAGGGAAATAAAATTATAAGCATATACAGGAGTTGTATTACATTATACCCTCCACGTGTTCTTCATTTTTCACTGTTGTAGTCCAGACTATTGGGTATTTCCTGCCCAGAAAGCCCTCAGTCAGCCCAACTACCAGAGAAAAATCTTTTTGGCTCCCAGGCTGGTGGATACTCAGACCAACATCAGCATACTCGGGTATAAAGGTAGCCAGCCTTCATCAGAACACCAGTCTTTTCTTTCTGTGGAAGACCTGAAGCACCAAACCAGAATTCAAGTGCATTGGTCAGTTCATATCAGACAGAAGTATTGTTATTCAGATAAGTACCCCACTGGGGAACTTTTTCTTTCCTTGCTCATGTCTGATAAAGTCAATAATTGCCTCCATTGTGGTAAGCAGATCCCACACAGAGACTTTCAGTCCCTTTGTGTTATTTGCCTAGGCCCTGATCACAATGTTGCTAACTGTCACTTTTGTGTGCGTTTTAATATTAGAACTATCAGGCATAGGGCTGAATTTCTTGCAAAGCTGCTTAGCCAACAATGTGTTAAAGGATTTACATTGTTATTTAAAGGATTTTCCGGTATCATATAATAATTTGTCCAAGGATGAAGCGCAGAGTGTGGATGAGCTTGTAAATAAAAAGAATTTAGTTATAACTCAGGCTGACAAGGGTGGGGCAGTCGTGGTCCAAGATAAGGTTACATATGATAAGGAGGCTATGAGACAATTGGGGGACAAAGGATACTATATGCATATGCCCTTGGATCCATCCCCTCACCTCCAACTGAAAATTGGACAATTTTTGACACAAGCAGTAGATGAGGGTATTATCACACAGGCTGTGAAAAATCAACTCATTGTTTCATCTCCTAGGTAACAATATTTTTATTTGTTGCCTAAGATACATAAACATGCTACCAATCCACCAGGTAGACCCATTGTCTCAGGACATGGGTCTCTTACCGAACCGTTGTCTGAATATCTTACTCATTACTTGAAACCATTGCTCTCTTCCATCAGAGTGAGGATTCAAGACACAACTCAATTTTTGGACATAATTAATGATACACAACTTGAACCCCATTGGCTATTATGTACTCTGGACATCACCTCTCTCTATACCAATATTCCACATTGGGTGGGTTTACAAGCCTTGGACTATTGGTTGGCTAGATCTGGTCTCTATCAACCTGGATTTAATACTTTTTTGGTATGTCTGACAGAATATGTGTTGACCAGTAATGTTTTTTATTATCAGAACCAATGTTTTTGGCAAATCAAAGGAACAGCTATGGGTGCGTCTTTTGCACCCATTTATGCGGATCTATTTATGGCCTATATTGAGGAGGTCATGATTTATGACCCCAATCACAACATCTACATGTGCGAGATGGACATCTGGTGATGTTATCTGGATGATTGTTGGTTGGTGTGGAAGGCTGATGAGAGTTATCTCCAGGAGTTTGTTGATTATCTCAACGACAATATATGGGGAATTGAATTCAAGATGATCTATCATAGATCTGGGATGTTATTTCTAGATGTGGAAGTTAATAGGAATGTGGACGATACTTTGTCCACTACATTATTCAGAAAATTTCCTGAATATAATTCCTTGCTACACGCTACCAGCTTCCACCCACAACATATCATCCAGAACATACCTAAATCCCAATTCTTGAGAGCCAGAAGGATTTGTTCTAGCCAACAGTCTTTTGTAACTATTCGGGATGATCTTGCTCGTAGATTTATTGAGAGAGGTTATCGTCCAGGTACGGTCAACTTGGCTAAACATTGGGCTTCCAATCTAAATAGGCAGGATTTATTATGTTATAAAGACAAGAATAAGGATGTTGTTCAACAGCCTTTACGGCTGGTTACCACTTATGGACGAAATTCCAGGGGCTTTATGAATATTATCCATAGACATTGGAATATTTTGATGGCAGATGAAAAAGTATACCCCTTCTTAAGAGACAGATGTTCTTTCTCTTTCAGAAGGGGACGTACATTAGGTTCCATGTTCAGTCACTACAAGAGGCCTTTTTTTGATTCTATAGGTTCCATACAATTATCTCTTACTGATGGACCGGTTTTGGGTTGCATTCCCTGTGGTCACTGTTCATACTGTGCTCGGGTTCAATATACCCGGGAATTTAGTAGCAGGAATACTCCTGAGATTTTTCAAATCAAATTTTGGGCTAATTGTAGTACTGAGTGGGTCATCTATTTGGCTACCTGCACCTGTTTTGCATTTTATGTGGGGCAAACCTCTAGACCTTTTCGTCTAAGAATTGGTGAACACCTTAGTGACATCAGAAACAAACGCCAAAATAATGCTCTATACAAACATGTTTTAAAGCATACATCAACTTCTTTCAAGTTTGTTATTATTGATTGTATTAAGGGTACATGCAGGGATAAACACAATTGGCATGAGTTACTGAATTTTAAGGAAAGGAAATGGATAGTTAAACTTGGAGCCCTTTTTCCACCTGGTCTTAATGACCAATTTTGAATTATCTATCATCTGTTTTCATTGGTTCTCATATTATACTCCAGATATATATACCGGGTATTGGTTGTTCTGATTGTTTTTCATCCACTGAAGAAGGCTTTTTTTCAGCCGAAACCGGTTTGGATATGTGTGGTCAGGGGGGTTATTCCCCCTTGTCTTTTTTTCAATAAATTATATTTATATTTATGCATTTTCCACCTTTTGCTGGCTTTTTGTTTTTGGATGTTCATATTATCATTGCCGAGCAATGGTCATACATGCACCTTCTTTGTTGCTGACCTGACAATATCCCAGGCTGCGTTCTACACGAACTACAGAATGAATTGGCACCCTACCTAAGTACCATGTTCAATCATAGCCTCACCTCAGGCTTTGTGCCCACTGAATGGCACACCACGACGGTTATCCCACTCCACAAAGGGGGAGCCATGACAGACCTTGGGAACTACCGCCCCATTAGCCTGACGAGCCTGGTCTGCAAGGCAATGAAACATATCATCATGGAACTCATAAACAAAGACATTGGTAATCTCCAAACTCTGGACCCTACCCAGTTCAGATTTGTAAAAGGCAGATCATGTCTCCTAAACCTGAATGACTTCTTTGAAGCAGTCACCAAAGCCATAGATAAGGGTAAAGTGGTTCACACAGCTTATTTAGATCTCGCCAAGGCTTTCGACACCATCCCCCACTCTGGAATTATAGATAAGCTTACTAAACTAGGTATAAATCCCTATCTCACAAGATGGGTTGCCAACTGGCTCATGGACAGGACCCACACTGTGAAAGTAGTAGACTCCAAATCCGACTTCAGACTAGTGACAAGTGGAGTACCACAGGGTCCAGTCCTGGGTCCCCTCCTGTTTGGTATCTACTTCTCTGAAGTACAGGCTAACACAGAAGGTGTTTGGCTAACAAAGTTTGCAGATGACTGCAAACTAGGAGCCATAATCAAAACTCCTAAAGATGTGGACATACTACAAAAGGGCCTCACTGAGACAGATACCTGGTGTCAAAGCCATTGTCTGAAGCTCAATGCCAAAAAGTGTATTGTCATCACCTTTGGTAAAAACTCTGTACCCATGAACTACCACATAGCTGGTAGTCTACTTAATGCCGAAAATGTGATGAGACCTTGGGACACAGGTGGACAGCAGTCTCTCTTTTGAGTGGTCCACAGTGGTCAGGAAATCCTTCTACATGGCTCACCTCATCACAAAAGGTTTTTCATCCAGGAAAAAAAGAGGTCATTGTTCCCCTCTACTCATCACTCATTAGACCCATTATAGAGTACACTGTCCCTTTTGGTATGTACCTCACAAGACATCTACAACAACTGGAAAGGCCACAGAAATACCTCACAAATTGGATTACTGGCCTCAAACAGATGCCCTACAGAGACGGTCTCAGAAAACTCCAGCTTTACTCCGTCGCATATTGCCTACTCAGAGGCGATCTCTGCCTAACATACAAAGCTATGTCAAACCCAGAGCTGTTGGACATGCTCCACATAAAGAAATCGAAATCGCTCCGACCTACACGCTCTAGAGACCTAAACCTTCTCACCACAATAAACAGAACATGCTGGAGGGATAGATTCCTGTCCCAGAGACTTCCCATACTCTGGAACAGACTTCATATCTATGTCAAACAGAGCTCCTCATTAGCACTCTTCAAGAAAAATCTTGATGATTGGATGGGAAATAGGAAATTGTCCCCAGGGATCACTTCTGTGGCTCTGCTCGACAGGGACACAGGAAAATAATTTTCTTCAGTGGCGAATGCCAGGGTACATTTTTGGCTAGGCTTATATAGGCCCTAGGGCCAATAGCCTAGTACCTACCTATGAACCTAAAAGTACAACATACAAAATACAAGATACAAATAAAATGATACAAGTTACAAGATTACAAATTGGAAAATTACAAAATATGAGAGAATTTGGGAGGTACAAAGTAATAGGTTGCAATGGATTGGCATTAGAAGGAGCAAATTAGTAAGGTGGAGGACAAATAGAGGGAAATAAAATTATAAGCATATACAGGAGTTGTATTACATTATACCCTCCACGTGTTCTTCATTTTTCACTGTTGTAGTCCAGACTATTGGGTATTTTTTGCCCAGAAAGCCCTCAGTCAGCCCAACTACCAGAGAAAAATCTTTCTGGCTCCCAGGTTGGTGGATACTCAGACCAACATCAGCATACTCGGGTATAAAGGTAGCCAGCCTTCATCAGAACACCAGTCTTTTCTTTCCGTGGAAGATCTGAAGCACCAAACCAGAATTCAAGTGCATTGGTCAGTTCATATCAGACAGAAGTATTGTTATTCAGATAAGTACCCCACTGGGGAACTTTTTCTTTCCTTGCTCATGTCTGATAAAGTCAATAATTGCCTCCATTGTGGTAAACAGATCCCACACAGAGACTTTCAGTCCCTTTGTGTTATTTGCCTAGGCCCTGATCACGATGTTGCTAACTGTCACTTTTGTGCTCGTTTTAATATTAGAACTATCAGGCATAGGGCTGAATTTCTTGCAAAGCTGCTTAGCCAACAATCTGTTCAACCATTATTTATGGTGTCCATTGGTCCTACCATACTAACTACAAGAAAGATAAAAAAAAAAAAAAAAAAGCGTAGGCCTTAGGATGACAATCCATCTTCATCTGACTCTCCTTCCAGGCTTGTAATTCTTGAACAAGGTGTGGAGCCTATGCAGTCCCCTTCGCTTCCAGAACCGATGATTCAGGTCTCTGTCAAGACCCTTTCATAGTCTGACATGGCAGCTGTCTCATCCACTTCTATGCAAACCTTTGACAATGACTCACTGGTTGGGTCCAGGACCGCTCAGCAGGCCTTTGCTTCCGAAGAGTGTTCATTGCCCGGAGACTCGGCAATGAGGCCTTGGCCCACTACAGCTCCAGTGCATTTTCAGCATCCTCAAGAGAGAGGCATGAGGGTACTAGACATTCCTAGGCCTAAGACCTTAGCCACTCCTAGGGGGACTTCTGTACATAGGCCTGCAGTTAAGCCTTCTGACTCAGCTCCACAGTGTTCTCAGCAGGACCTTATCAGACTGGTGGAAGATCTTTATCTTGTCAGGTCTAGACAAACTGTTGCCACTGGAAAAAGGAAAAGGGATGAACCTTCAGGAATTTATCAAGATCCCCCTATGTTTGGGGAGGACTCAGAGACAGAAGACTCTGGATCAGAAGAGGGATCTTCATACACTTCCTGTGAGGAATCTTACTCTGAAGAGATCCTCTCTTCTGCCTCCCCACCACAAGATTTCACATTTGGGAAGACCCCCCCATGCCATGAAACAGCATTTACAATGGGAGGCTCAGGATTACCCACAGGCTAAGAAGAGGGTTAAGGAGTTCCTGGACTTACCAGAACATAATAATTTGGCTATCCCTCCAGTTCTGGAAGTGGTGGATGATGTGTTCCAGGCATCTTCTCTTAAGCCTGACTCTCTACCCCCTGCCCCTTCATATTCAGTCCTCAGGGACAGAACCTTAAACAGATGCCTTAGAAACAGCATGGGGAGATCACTTCTACAACCTACAAGCCCAGGGAAAGTGAGAAATCGACATTAGAAACAAGCATATCAACTGGAAAGAACTCATGGCTGTACAAAGAGGCCTAATAGCCTTCAAAGAAAAATGGACACCAGGCATCCTGCTAGTAAAGACAGAGAACACCACAGTAATGTGGTACATCAACAGACAGGGAGGAACACATTCCCTACCCTCTGTGCTGTCTAGCAATGCAAATATGGGAAACAGCACACTCTCAGGGACTGCATGTCATGGCACAGTACCTTCCAGGAGTTCAGAATGTTCTAGCAGGCCACCTCAGCAGGCATCTTATGGACCCTCACAATTCGGCACCTGAACCTGGAGATTTTCCAGACCATAACCCAGTCCTGGGGGGTCCCTCAAGTGGATCTCTTTGTATCCAAGCAGAACACGCAATTGCAAAAATTCTGCACCAGGATCAAACAAGAGTCAGCCTGGAAAATAGATGCCTTCTCCTTTCTATGGACCCAGCTATTCATTTATGCATTCCCCCCATATCCCTAATTCCTTGGGTTGTGCTCAAGATAAGGGAGCAGGGCCCAAGAGCAATATTGATAGCCCCAGACTCGCCCTGACAGCATTGGTACCCTCTCCACCTCTAGCTCTCCATCCAGGCAAAGTTGATTCTGCCTCAGAGGGTGGACCTCCTCACTCAAATCAAGGGAAGGATTGTTCATCCCAACCTGCCTACCTTCAGCTTGGCAGCATGGTTGATCCCACAATGTTTTGCACACGTGCCACTCTAAGTAAACTGGTGCTAGACATCCTCAGGGAGTCCATAGAAACACTATCTTTGAAACAGAAGACCTAACACTAGGAAATCTTACAAAGCCAAATAGAAAAGGTTCTCTATGTGGTGCAAAGACCACCACCTAGAGCTACAGTCAGTTCACATTACCAGCATCCTAGAATACCTGAGTTCACTGCTAAATTAGGGACTTTCCTACTATTCAATTAAAATCCATACTTTTGACATTTCTGCACATGTGCCTTCACACACTCCTATCTTTTCCCACACATTCTTACGACAATTTCTCAAGGGCATCAAACACATTAGGCTTCCCAGAAGGAAGCTTCTGCCTCCATGAGACCTCAACTTTGTTTTAGAAAAATTAACTTTGTCTCATTTTGAACCAGCAGCATCTGCTGACCTCAAGTTTCTGACTTGGAAAACAGCTATACTACTAGCTATCATTTCAGCTAGGAGGGTCTCTGAACTGCAGGCTCTCATGGCAGTTGAAACCTTTCTTATTTTTCACAAGGATAGGGTTTTCTTAGGACGAACCCATCCTTCTTGCTCAAGGGAATCTCTGACACCACCCTGAATCAGGCCATCCATCTACCAACCTTCTTCCCCAACCCTCAAAATAAAGGGGAGAGAATTTTGCATTCCTTGGATGCGCGCAGACAGCTGTGTTTTTACCTGGATAGGGCAAAAGCTTTGAGAAAAAAATGAGCAGCTTTTCATTACCTTTTCCCCTGGTGCAAAAGGCAAACCAGCTTCCAAGCAAATTATTTTCAAATGGATCTCCCATTGTATCTCCTTTTTGTTATAGCTTTCATGGCAAGGTACCCCCAGTTGGGATTAGATCCCACTTCACCAGGGCTACTGTTACTTCTGCTGCCTTCATCAAGGGGGTTCCCACCAAGGACATTTTAGAGGCAGCTACTGGGTCCTTGGTGCATATCTTCACCAAACACTACAATTTGGCATCCTTTTCCAAATCTAGAGCTGGGTTTTCCACTGCTATCCTGCAGGGCATCCTCTCTTTGCCCTAGCATCCTTTCACCCTCTCTTCTGCTTTGGGAATCTTTCAAATAGTCAGGACTGCAACAGTGAAACACAAAGAACATAGTACAGTTGTGTACCCTTACCATAAATGTAGGTGTCTGAGTGTCTTCACTGTTGCAGTCTTCTTTCCCACCATCCTACTTCCTTAGCCTACTTATAGGTGTCTTCTTATTGTGCATCTCAGCTAACAGACCCTCCTTGGCCTCTCCTATTCTGCCAGACTATCCTTTGGAATAGCTTCAGTCTTCTCAGGGCTCCTCTTATTTGGTGGGCAACAAAAGACTGGTGTTCTGATGCAGGCTTGCTTCCTTTATACCTGAGTGTACTGATGTCAGTCTGGGCATCCAGCAGCCTGGGAGCCAGAAAGATTTTTCTCTGGTAGTCAGGCCGACCGAGGGCTTTCTGGACAGGAAATCCCCAATAGTCAGGACTGCAGCAGTCAGTACACTCGAACATCTGTATTTATGGTAAGTGCACACAACTGTGCTTTCCCTGACAAGATGAGCCATAGCAGGAATCGCACTAAATGTGTCAGGGAAACATGTCAGATGATCATTTTATATTTACAAACTGAAAGCAGGAAAAGAAGACAGGCTTCAAGAGTTTGAACCCACAATTTTGTTGAGTGACATTTTCTCAGACAGTGCAGTATTTATTAACTGACATTTAATTGCTGAGAAAGTCTGACCGTGGAGGCCTGGGTAGAAAAGCTCCAAAGTATTGCAAAAACATTTTAAGAATGATAATTTCACAGTCTTCAAAAATAATGAAAAAAAAAAAAAACATCTACGGTTTAATTATACCAAATTAGACATAATGTGATAACATTGGTTAAAAACATATGACAATGATTTAACATTTAGAGAAATGTTAACCAGTTTAGAGAAATTAAAAGTAAGTTAGTATAATACAAACAGGAATTTCAGTATGTACTGATAGAAAAAAAAAACATGGCTATGGCATATTTAGATATAGAGTCAGGGGAGACATTGAAGTAAGGAAGTGAGTGAAGAACTGAGAGTAAGGATGTGTAAGTTATGAAGAGATAATTATTAATATTTAGGGATATAGATTATCCTGGTGTTGAGGAAGAAGAAATACATATTTTGGTTAGGAAGTCCTTCAGAATGGTTTTATAGGACTGGAGGGAGGGTATAAACCGGAAGGTCATAGGTAAGGAGCTCTAGGCCTTAGCAACATGGTTTTGATTACAGACCATACCCAGCAGATTTTATAGGTTTGTAGAGAGAGAGAGAACATTTGGTATAGTTGTGTAGAATGGTATTTAGTACTGGATAAGCAGATAGATGCTGAATAATTTTATAGGTGGTAAAAAGCTATTCTAACCAATTTATGCAAATCCGCGGTGGTGGTGCTGCGGTAGCGTTGTCGCCTCACAGTAAAACGCTATTCAGTTCGATTCTCAGCTAGAGCGTCTTCTGCATGGAGACATGCGTGAATGGGCGTACCTTCGTTGAAGGTTGTGCATTAGGGCTGGCAACTCGGCACGTAAAAATCAACTGCCAATCATTAGCGGACCGGAGTTCTGCTGTGGCGACCCCTAACCAGGAAAAGCCGAAAGACACAACAACAACAATGGTTGTTTGGGAAAGGGGTATTTACTGCAAATTTAGCTACTTTACTATAGTATTGTTCAAGTTTTGCTTTTTGTGATGTCTGGAGGTTAGTAAGGATGGGAATGCCATAAAGTAGTGAGGGGCAGAGGTAATTAGTGACAAGTGTAGTTTTTAGTTGTGTTGCTGAGAAAGTTTTCAGCTCTATAAAACATCCCTAGATTTTGGTGACTTTTTAAATGTAATTTTGTATACGCAGGATGAATTTAAGATTATTATCCACTGTCATCCCTAATAATTTACTATGAGAAATGACTTCAAAGATTGCATTATTAAGAGAGAGGATTTTACATTTTGTTTTTTCACAAGAAAGGGGTTTGGGGAAAAAGTGAGTTACAAACCCATGTTTCAGTGGCTGGTAAAGCTTTCTGAGTAAGTTTTTGGAGATGTGACAGATTGTCAGATGTGCAAATGAATTTGGAGCCATCTGTGTATTGTATTAAGGAGGTCTATTGTGTGGATGTATGGAGGGTGCTGGTAAGAATGTTAGAGAGGAAGGACTCAAGAGTAGAGCCCTGTTGTACACCGGTGGTGAATGGGAGGTATGGAGAGAGAGGGTGGAGTGCCATTTTTTACAGAGTGAGAACAGAAAATAAAAAAAAATACAATCCTCAGGGATGTGAACCTCCACTGTGTGCAAAAACTTTCTACAAATCATTTCAAGGACAAGCTGACCAATACAAACAGTCAGACTTAAGGCATAAGCATTACTCCATTTTGTATTTGTCAACTGCCACTCTCTGTCTCGCTTCTCAGCTTCTGTGCAGAGTCAGCATATCACCTGTTTGGGTAGTTTTTTTCTGGGTTCTCCAGTTTCCTCCCACATTCAAAAGACATGCAGTAGGTGGATTGGACACTCTAAATTATAGATGTCAGTGTGTGTTTGTGTGTATATGTTTGGTAAGGAAGAACCACAGCAGGACTAACCACCCGGTGGTTGAACATTGGTTGTAGATGGTTGTCATTGTTGAATTAACACCATGATCACATCTGAAAAAATGAGTAAAGGTGGTTGCAGAATGATGGATGAATCAATGGCAACCAAGACCAATATATGTTGTACTGGACACTGATTGGACGTCATTGTTGCTATACAATGAGCAGTGCCAGTTGTCATCAGTTGTACACAGGCACAGCTGGTTCTTTTTGAGTGCTATTACTCACACTATGACCACAAAAATATGCATGTGTGTGGTGACTTTAGATTTTTTTTTGATCAGGTTAAAAGCTTGAAATCTGTGTATAGGACAGAGATGAAAAGGGTAAATAAGTAGGGGGTAGAACCGAAGGTGGGCAAATAAGGAATGAGTAGGATGATGATGGAATGAGAGTACACCTCTCAACTTCTTAGCTGTGCAGACTTCTTGCTAAATCCAAACATAATGGTGGGATAAAGGCCCAAAATCAAGGACACATTTTTCATATTAATTCTATAAATGTGGGAACTTGCTAGAATAACAGTTTTAGCATTGTCATGCATTCTCTGAAGGATATGAAGTCTCATTCAAATGTGTGTCATTATTTACTGAGCTCAGTCATCAGTGATTCAGTGGGCAAAGGCAAAATAGTACCCACTGCATATCTAGACCTCACAAAGGCATTTTATACCATTCCGCACTCAAGATAGGGTGGGAATATCTACCTCTACCAAAACACCTGTCACTAGCGGTGTACCCCAGCATTCAGTCCCTGGCCACTTTTCTTTGGCATTTGCTTTTCAAGGTCAAAGTTAATGTTAAGAGTTTGTGGCAGAAGACTGCAAACTTGATGCCATCATAATATTACCAGTGAACTCCAAGGTCCACCAAGAGAGCCTGTCACAAACAAATGGCTGGTGTCAAAACTACAGACTAAAACTAAATGCCAAGAAGTGTATAATGACATTCTTTAGCAAGCAAGACTCCCTTTGTAACTATCAGATCGACAACACATCCCCTGAAAATTGATTCTTTTGTTAGGAATCTAGGAACCTATGTTGACAATGAACTGTTGTAAGGAAGTCCTTTTTTATTGCACAGCTTATGTCTAAAGGTATTGTGTCCAGATCCAGGGATGTAATCATTCCACTGTACTTGGCACTTGTTGGTCTGAGCATTGAGTATAATTCCCCTTTCGGTATGTACCTGTCCAAACACCTGATCACAGATAGAAAGAACACAATGCTTTCTAACTAAAAAATTCAAGGGCCTAAGTCATAAAAAGTATGCAAACCATCTGAAAACCTTGCTCCTCTTCTCAGCATCACACAGGCTAATGAGAGGTGACCTGTCTTGAGCTTACAGCTTCAGCAGATCTTATTCTGTCAGTACTATTATTCATTTGCAATTACAGTTGCATCATAAGCATTCACTCAAGGGATCTCTTGTGCAAAGTAACAAGAACATGTTGGATGGGTAATTATGTATCACAGAGAATACTACTCCAATGGAAACTTCAACTCCATGGAAAAAAAGAGTACCTATCTTACGCTGTTGAAATGTAGTTTGAATGACTGGAAGGATGGGTGATAGCTAATTCACCCCAGGTTTAGTACCCCTGCCCCTTATAGATTAGGGAAACATGTAAATGTGCCAACATATCCTTGTTCAGACTGTCTCTGGGTTATTCACATGCACAATATAAGAGCTAAAAACTACCATGGGGATTTAAGGTTAGGCATCTTAAGATCTGCTTAAATCAATAGCCTAGTAAGTACTTATGAACCTGTAATGATTTGCCAGAAAATAGAAATATTCTGAGGGAAAAAAGTGTGAATCAAACACCCAGACATTCAGAAAATGTCTGGGCAGTTGAGAGGCATGAATGGGTGACATATCCTTTTTATTTGGCATGCAGTACTAGTTTAAAGCTTGACCTAATATAACATCTGTATTACAGTACATTGGTGGTGCCCATTGCCAAACTTCATTTTCCCATCAACATAAGAGGTCAGGATTGCATTGCCTCATGTCACTATAATAGTGACAGCACTGTTCCCCCATGTGTGGGATGCCAATTGCACAGGTGACAGGCTTGCCAAAAGTATTCCATGCTTCAGCCTTTTACTGAGGCCCTACATAACCTTCCTTCAGGAGCCTTTGCTTGTAATCCTGGTGGAAGAGATGCATAAATATTTTTGTTACCTCCACATACCACCTATGTACTAAGAAAGGAGCACTACCCTCTCCTTCTCAGGCAGTGATGTCGGACCTTGAACAATTTCAGGAAAAATGGCAAAGAACAGGTGCCATCAGATCATGTGTGTCCTGTCTGCAGCACAGTAATGGGTACTGATTGGTGTCTTATTTGTGCAATGGATGGCAGATTCAGAAAATATAGGTAGAGTATTATTATAATTGTTCCATTGGCACATTAAGGTGTAAAACGTGGCTGTACTCTATTGCAATGTATGCTACTGGTAAGACATGTTCTAGAGTGAATCTAGCTGCAGAAGGTTAAATATGGTATGACAATTCCCTTATCCTAAAATAATAAGTTGCCCATACATGTGTGGAGCTGCGTGCAGTTGTTCATTTGTGTGCATGGCACCATATTGGAATCTTCACAATGCTTGCCAGTTGGGCTTATCATGCAAATAGAGTGTTTCAGAAACAGTGAAATATGCCCTAATTAGCATAATCATGGTGCCCATAGGGACGAATCAATACAATATAAACAAGAAAAGCACAGAGCCTCACTCCGCTATGGAATTTCTGTAACTATAGTTTAAATATTGCTTATGTGAACTTTTAAAGAAACTTTCCTTTTCAACAAGATATCTACTTAAATAAGATAAGTACTGCTTTTTACATATCAATTATTGTGTACAATACTAGTTTTTGGGCTGTTCTTTACTCTAAGGCATATAAAGGATGTCAGTACTTCAAAATGTGTTCTCAAAGTGTATTAAGGGGTATATTGCAGGTGTATTGAATGCAGTAGTATGCAAGATTGTTATGATAGATGACAGACACACTCTAGATCTCATATTCAAAGTAAAGGTCAACACTATTCTAGTGTTCTGTGCCTTGCACATAAGGCAACAAAGGGCCAAAAATAGGGACACATTTTAAATATTACTCTTACAAACCTAGAAAGTTGCTAGAATAACATTATTCGTGTTAGCATGCATTTTCTGACAGTATGAAGTCTGAAACTCAAATGCATGTCATTATTTAATGACTTTAATCCTCAGATCATCACACTGATTTGCCAGAAAACCACAAATTTTATGAGAAGCAGACTAAAGTATGAGGCAGAAATCTGGGCAGTCTGCAAAAATCTGGACAGTTGAGAGGTATGACTGACAGAGCAGAAGCTATGGCACAAGAACAAGGTAATAGGTGGTGAGCTATTGACCAAACCACCTCTTTTGAAGACAGAGGAGTTCCTGGTTTCACTTAAAGGCAGTGCCACCTTTACAGAGTCCCAGTGTGGTGCTGGATGTTAGGGTAGAGCTCCAGAGAGTTTCCAATGCAGATGCCCCATGTATGTAGTCCTGTGTCATAGTATCAATAGCTGCAACTCCCAGTTTACTTTTTAATCACTTTAAAGTTTATTGCATCTATCTAACTATGATGTACAGAGATACATTTGAGATCCACTTGCTGCAACCATCTGCATCAGCTATGGCCGATGATACATGTGTATTTGTGGTGCTGGGTCATACTTAAACTGCATATTTTTTGCATTGGTGTAGTCGCAGGTAAATCTTTATCCAGCACCAGCACTGTGCAACTACCCCTGTCTATAGCTGGAGGATCTGTGGCCTCTGATAATGATGGCAGGGATGATCTGGCACAGTGTGTGCTTGACACGGGAAGTGTGAGCACTTCATCCTCTTAGACAGACCATTGACACAGTCGCTATGTCTCAGAGAGGACAGGGTGATAAGGACACTATAGTTCTTCAGGAGAGAATGGGGAGGTGACTTATTTTAGTGATTTTTTTGAAAATGAATGTAGTAGCATTAATAAACCCTGTAGCATTATTTCTAATTACACTAATGATTACAAGGTATATAATTTTAGTTCCTTTGATTTTAAATAAGAACATGCTGACTTATTCAGCAAAGGGTTTTCTTTTGTTCCAGAAAAGCATGCTGATATTACAAGTATATTAACTGAATTAAAACTATACCTTAGGAAATTAAATCTGAATCTAATATTTGAGGGTAACTGTATTTATAATCATCATTAACTATGGACACCCAGTATATTTAATCCCCCATTGCACCCAGTGTTGCAAACTTTCAAACAAATGCATGAAATAGATATTCAACATACGTTGGAATATCAATCATTAGTTAGATGGCATATTATGAATTTTACACAGAGAGATTATTAATGAAATGCGTATATGTAATAATCTGAGATGTGCATCCAAATAAAGCGTCTGACTTGGTAGTTATGGATCAATTTGACTATGTCCAAAGAATGTTTAATATTTTGTTTGATTTTATTTATTTATTTTACATTTGTCAACTGTAATCCATCAGGTGTAGTATATATTGCTGTATGTCAAGTATGTTGTGCATATTGTGTTGGAAAAACAGAAAGAAAGTTGAAGCAAATAATATTATGAGCACATTTATGAAATTAATAAGAAGTTATGTACCAATGCCCTATACAAGCACATCAGTCAGAATCCAACTCATTATTTCTTATCTAGCATTCTTGAAAAAGTTGAGCATAATCCAAGAGGTGGCCCATGGAATATCATTCTTGAACAGAGAAATTTGTGGTGGCACCTAGAGTTAAGTGCTACAGCACCATCAGGTCTCAATGAAGAATAACAATTAACAGTTTGTTAAAACTGAGAGCTTATTATAAATAGGTATTTTACTTAATTTAAAATTTTATTTATTGTAATGTGTGTAATGGGTTTTATGTTAGTTTATGTATATATTGAGTATATCACTTTAAGCTGGAGCTGCTTGTGGTCATGTGATTAAGTGCAGCATGTATTTAAATGATTTTATTACTGTAAGATTTTATCTGATGAAGTCCTTGTATTTTTGAATGAAAGAGCTTATCAATTTAAGTTCATAGTTGGGTATGCTTTTGAGTAGACTTGTTATTGCAGTTTGGTTTGTTTCAGATTGTACACTATAGATCCAAGAAGTGTGTTGGCCCCAAGTAGACCAATGCCTGTATCTGCCTGTAGCCAGACAGGGGGTTTTGGTAATGGTGCCCATTGAGTATATGGTTATTACATTCACCCTCAGGTTGGTGTGTCAGTGGCTGTATCCCAGTATATGTGCAGGGCCGTTATGGAGGTGCTACCCCACTACAGCCATGGTAGAGATATCGAGGGTGATCTGGTGTGTGCATTCTGACATGTGGGAGTGCGTATCCCATATGTGTCATTCCTTGGACAGAATGAATAATACACTGGACCATGCAATGTCTTTTTTGAGATGTTTGACAGGGGTAAGGGCCATCCTTACAAGAGGTCATCTGCTACATCCACGGATGTTTGCCAACATGGCTGTGGATGTTCAAGATCCTGCTTCCACAGTGCAAACATTTCCAGAGAAAAGTTTACAGTGGAGGTGTCTACCGCCAGGACAGGGTGTCCCTACAGGCGTAGCTGTCATCATGCTCACACATATCCTTGCCAGGATCATGGTACAGTCAGTGCAACTTCTGGCAGTGCCATTTATCATGTGCAGGGGCATTCACGGGAAGTTGAATCCTCTGTCAATCATGACCTGGATCTGTCCAGTAGGCCGAGATGCGGTGCTGCACCAACTGTTGAAGTTGCGCCCATGGCACGCACACACACACACACACACACACACACACACACACACACACACACACACACACACACACACACCATCGACACTGTCCCAGCACATCACACACACCCACTGACCTTGGCTTTTCCCGACATTACCCCCCCACCGTACTGGTTCTGGGATTACCCCTAAAAGGACCTTTTCTCCTTTTCTTTCTTTCCTTTTTTTTTGTTTTAAACAAGAAAAACGTTTATTGAATTATTACTTATGACACAGGCAATCCTACATTTACATAAATGAAAACCATGTTAACATATTTTCATTTGCAAACATTATACACCACTTATAATTTTCTATACAGTCATTGTCAGTCAAATACTGAATAGCTCATTCAATTCCTGCCTTCTCTTAAACCTCATTTCTGCTCCATAACATTATTCTACATGTATTGTTCCCACAATTCCAATTTTTTGTACACATCACCAGTTACACTCAGACACTTCTCTGTGAAGGAGATCCATTCCTGTACTCCCTTCTCACCCTGTGGAAGTAATGAAAATTGTGCCCTGCCCTTTTACATTGTTACTTGGTTTGCCTATGTCTGATGCACGGCATGGTGTTTTTGTATGCATCATTCTTACTGTATTGTGTCTGCTTGGTTCTTATGTTGTAAACTTATTGTGTCTGCTTGGCTCTTATGTTGTAAAGCAGTATGCTGTCTTCTGCCTTTTTGCTTGTACCTCAGCATATTGTATCTGCCTTTGTCTGGCATAACCATCCCTTGCTGACGGCTCCTCCTCTCACTCACCTGTCTTTATCTTAGCTTCTGCTACTTGTTATGCTGGGAACTGATGGCCCATGGTATGTTGGTGTGTTTTATTGGTCCATGGGTAATAGGGTGCTGTTTAATCGTAAAAAATGTAGCATGGTACATTTTGGAAAAGATAATCATGACTATCCCTATGTTGTAGACCATGCACTTATTCCAGTGGTTGTTTGTCTTTCAGCTTTTCCCAGTTAGGGGTCGCCACAGCAGAACTCCGGTCCACTAATGATTGGCAGTTGTTGAGTTGCCAGCCCGACGCCCAACCTTTAACGAAGGCACGCCCATTCAACGCATGTCTTTCAAACGCCCACTCGACCGCAGGGAGGACATGCAGACTCCACACAGAAGGCACTCCCAACCCAAGCCAAGAATCGAATGGGAGAACCTCTTGCTGTGAGGCAACAACACCACCGCTGCACCACCGCGTGGTAAACTACCTGATTATTCCCTGCAAAAAATTCCAACCATACAACTCATGTCTTTCCTCTCTAATTTCAGTCTGTACCATCTTTCCTATCATTCCCAGCATTTCTTTCTTTCTCTATTCAGCTTTGCTCCTTTCTCTTTTTCCAATCAGTCTCTATTTTATGTTCTTTTTCTACCTAAACTAAATATTTCCACTCATCTAATACCTATTTATATACTCATTCACATCTGATAGTTTTCAATTATAAACATATCTTTTCTTTTCCATTCTCACCTTATCAACTCCTTTCACTCTCACTTCCACTATGCAATTTTCTCCATACTGTCAACATTAACTGTAAAACCTGTCATTTCACATATTTGTGATTGATTGTATGTTGTTATACCTGCTATGTAATTGTTTATTTTTCTTTGGAAGTTATATTTAAATTTTACTAGTTTTCTGTAGAGCATTTCTTTGCATGCCACTGCTGAAAAGGGATCATTTACACAAATGGACTTTCCCAGTAAACGAAAACAATAAATAAATAAATAAATAAACACTGTGTGTGTGTGTGTGTGTGTGTGTGTGTGTGTGTGTGTGTGTGTGTGTGTGTGTGTGTGTGTGTGTGTGTGTGTGTGTGTGCGCTTAACTGTAGATCAGCAATTCAGGTTTTGCCTAAATGTTATAGGATCATGAAAGGTATTTTGAGGACCGTTAGTAGTAGGGATAATAATTTGATGATTCCCTTACCTATCGCCCTTATTAGGCCACGCATCCACACATAGATTGTATGTGTCTCTTCTAAGTCCTGTGTTTACAGACTTGAAAGAATTCCGAAAACATTTACAAGGCAAGTTACTGGTCTTTGTTGTTTGAAATGTAAGGACGGACTTAAGGCTCTAAAATTATATTCTGTTACATAATGGCTGATGTGAGGTGATGTTATTCATATTTTTTTAAGTGATTCGACAATGATGATAACATCAGTGGATGGTGTTGCATCTGTTGATCATTTTGTCAACACTAGGAGCAGGAATTTAGTGGTTTAGTTACCCGCTGTACCTTCACAAGTTAAAGAATAACAGTTTTGGTTATATGGGTGGCAGAATTTGGAACTTTTTCCACCACATTCTCACAGTAATATTATGATCCTTTTCTACTGTTGTGGTAATGAGCATGATTTTACAGTAATCATAGATTCTCAAGGCTGGCCAAAGGAGTGCTGAGCCTACAGAAGAATACTGCCTTCCCCAGGAAGGGAATTGATAAGTTATTTGCTGCCATGCTGTGATTGCATAACCAGTGAGACACCTTTAGTGATGGTGTGCACAGTGCGTATGTACAATGCATAGTTCTAGAAGAAAATGAGCATGGACATCTGTGCAGACAGAGAAGAAAAACTCAGTAACGTGGTGTAAAAGTTGACTGTTTAGATGCTACACTGGCTAATCAAAGTTATCCCTGTGCAGACGTCTGAAAGATTTGGTAAATGATGCCATTTTAATATAAGGATTCTGCTATCAGATGAAGCACAGATTAGTTTTGTCAGCATTTTGAGAAGATAAAGTATCTGGTTTCAAAAGTCTCATACTGAAGGAGGTTGCATATCCAGAACATTAAAAGAAAACAGTATGTAAGGTAATATTACTCTTTTGTCTGTCTATGATGCTAAAGTACTTCAGCCATCCAAAAAAATTATTTGATTGCTATATTAAGAACATGTTTTTATTATCATTGAATCTGGACTGATCTAAGCCATCACTTGGAAAAGTGAGTCTAACACTGTGGGTACCTTGATCATATGTCTTGTTAATAATGACTGAAGCTTTAGTTAAAAATCCTTAATTAAAGTAGTCCACTTTATTAAATAAAACATCAAACAATGTTCTTTTGAAGTGGTACTGTATCACCAAAGACATTATTAAACAGGCCATTTTTGCAGGAAATGAATAGCTTTTTTAGTTTTAATATTATAATCTATTGTTGGAGACATTTATAATTTAAATAATTCATCACTTTGAAGAGTTGAAATGCATTCTCTTTTAATGTGAGATATAAATCTGACTCAACTGTTCGATGCAAGATTTCTGCTTCTTTATTAAATCTAGTCTTACCCATTAAGTGGAATGATGGAAAAAGAGCTCATGATAGAATTTTGTTTCAAATTCTTTACTGATATTATATAACATTCTAATGTTTTGGAGTGGTACAGTGGTTGGCTACAGCATGACAGGACCCCTCTCTTTCCCATTATGATCCCAGACATTCCTACCGTCCTTAAATGGAGCCACTCAGTGGCCAGTCTGATCTGTGCCCTTACTTCATGCCTGTACGTTCAGGCTTCCAGTCTAGCTCTTAGCAGTATTGCTTTACAGAACACCAGTTAAAGCCTTGAACAGCTTAAAGAATCACCTATTTTTGTTTGCAGGTCAGAAATAATATATGAGGCAGAAAGGTGAAACAAGGTGCATAAAAGAGCTATGCAAATAAAAAAGGAAAATGGAGCACAACAGTTGATCAGCAGGAAGAAGTAGAACAGGCTGGGCAAGCACAGGAGGCAGATTCATGATGTGCTCGTTATTCTAGCATTTTTATCTATCGGGATTGCAAAAAGGGAGAAGCAGACATCAGATATATGTGGCTAGCATATCATGGAACTTAAACAAAGACTCTCCATACTCTGGACCCCACGCAGTTCGGGTTTGTAAAAGGCAGATCGTGTACCCTAAACCTGATAGACTTCTTTGAAGCAGTCACCCAAGCCGTAGACGAGGGTAAGGTGGTTCACACATCCTATCTAGCTCTCACCAAGGCTTTTCACATCATCCCCCACTCTGGAATTATAGATAAACTCACTAAACTAGGTATAAATCCTTATGTCACAAGATGGGTTGCCAACTGGCTCACTGACAGAACCCTCACTGTGAAAGTAGCAGACTCCTAATCCATCTTCAGACCAGTGACAAGTGGAGTACCACAGGGTTCAGTCCTGGGTACTCTCCTGTTTGGTATCTACTTTTCTGAAGTACAGGCTAACACAGTAGGTCTTTGGCTAATGAAGTTCGCAGATGACTGCAAGCTAGGAGCCATAAAAAAAACTCCTAACGATGTGGACATCCTACAAAAGGGCCTCACTGAGGCAGATGCCTGGTGTCAAAGCCATGGCCTCAAGCTCAATGCCAAAAAGTGCATTGTCATCCCCTTTGGTAAAAACTCTGTACCCATGAGCTACCACATAGGTGGTAGTCTACTTAAAACCGAAAGTGTGATAAGAGACCTTGGGACACAGGTGGACAGTAGTCTCTCCTTTGATAATCACATTGCCACAGTTGTCAGGAAATCCTATGTGGCACACCGTATCACAAAAGGTTTCTCATTCAGGCAAAAAAGAGGTCATTGTTCCCCTGTACTTGTCACTCATTAGACCCATTATAGAGTACAACACCCCTTTTGGTATGTTCCTCACAAAGACATCTACAACAACTGGAAAGGCCGCAGAAATACCTCACGAAGAGCATTACCGGCCTCAAACAGATGCCCTACGCAGACCATCTCAAAAAACTCCAGCTTTACTCCGTCGTGAGGTGATCTCTGCCTATCATACAAAGCTATGTCAAACCCAGAGCTGCTGGACATGCTCCACTTAAAGAAATCCCATTCCCTCTAAGCTACATGCTCTAGGGACCTAAACCTTGTCACCACAGTAAACAGAACATGCTGGATGGATAGATTCCTGTCCCAGAGACTTCCCATACTCTGGAACAAACTACCTATCTCTATCAAACAAAGCTCCTCATTAGCACTCTTCAAGAAAAATCTTGATGATTGGATGGGAAACAGAAAATTCACCCCAGGGATCACCTCTGTGGCTCTACTCAACAGGGGAACAGGAAAATAATTTTCTTGGGTAGCAAAAGCCAGGGTACCTTTTTGGCTAGGCTTATATAGGCCCTAAGGCCAGTAGCCTAGTACCTACCTATGAACCTATAATAGCTTCCTAATCACTTTTCTGAAGACCAGGCCATGGCTGGGATTCACAGACAGCTTGTGAAGGCCTGCTGAGCATGCAGAAGAATAAAACCATGGAAATAGCTTTCTGTGCCTTTCTGTAGTATACAAGGGGGAATTCAGCAGCAATGGTTTTTGGAATGGTCTAATAAAAGTTGGTCACTACACATCCTGGTGTAATTTTCATTGCATTGTATGGAGAATCATGGATGCCCATACACATAAGAACTATGCAAAGCAGTGCATAATATCTAGGTGTACGTAGTAATTTAGCTACATACACCTATACATTTCAAAGTGGGAAAGTCTGTGTAGAGTGAAGCAGAGGCAACTTCAGTCTGCTTAGATTGCTAATCTAGGTAAATAGTGGTTATGTTTAGTTAAGAGGGTGTGCAAGTGTATGTTATTCAGTATGTAGTGTGAGTGTAGGTCTGTGGTTGTGTGTGCATGAATGTTTGAATGGTTGTTTTGAGCAGCTGTGTGTTTGTTATGCCTAGGATGACCACTACCTGACGTGATGCATAACTGGTATGAATGTGAAAATTGTAGATAGAGTGTGGTGTAACTTGATGTCTGTACATGTGTGTGTCTGTTTGTGAGTGAATGAGTGTGTCTGTACAGGTTTATATGACCATAGCTCTGTGTGATTTCCACTATTGATGGGGAGGCTAACTTGAACAGAAGTTTGAACTGTAGCAGCTCTGTATTTAGCTTTTCCTGTCCAATAACTGCTGTGGTAAGGACAGTATGCAGGCTGTGTGTGTGTGTGTGTGTGTGTGTGTGTGTGTGTGTGTGTGTGTGTGTTTGTGTGGGCGTGCATGCATTTGTCTGTCTGTGTCATTATGCATGTGTGTCATAGGGTGCTGATATTTTTGTGTTTGTATGTGTCTGTGTTTAGGTTTTGATGGGGGTATGTGCCTGCTAGGTACCGGCACTGCTTACTACTGCAAGATGATAGGGTATTTATCTAACCAGCTGCTTCAACTGCTCATCAAACCAGTAGCTTCAGTTGTAGAGGGATACATCACTGTGTAATTTCAATGTCATCCAGTGACATACAATTTACTTTATTTCATAACAGTTCAAATTTCTCTATTTGTGTAAAATGATTTGTACTTCTGTATTACTGCTTATGAATCCTAGCATACATAACAGATATTACAAACTTTTAAACAGGCTGGATGTGCCCAGTTTTATTTATTTATTTATTTACACTTTGCTGACCAGCTTATTCCCAATAGGCCAATGTCCTCTTTTTAGGGGAGACCTGAGGTGGTAGTCATATTGACTGTGGGAAATTTGGTCAGGGTACCTGAGAGCTTCCCCTTCTCTTTGGCAGATACTTTGTGAGATGATCACTAGGTAGCACCAGAGGGCTACTGGTGATCACTGAATCTATGATTGAGCTTGTGAGTGGACATGAGTCTGAGAAGGAGAAAACAGAAACTGTAGTTAAGAAGGAAGCGATGCTTTGGAGGTGAATACTGTAGCATCACGGAGTCTGGTTTACTGTGTTTTGCAAAAACTGCTGGAAGAAGCAGAACCAGAAGAATGAGAGATCATGCAATGGTGTAGTAATGAACAAAATATTTGGCAGTGAGAAGATAACAGAAAGAATTGTACTGTAAACAATGGTACAACTACAGAGTGGGCATAGCTGGCCAGTAGGCTAACTGGTTTTAAGAACGTGCACTGTGTTTGGCTTCCGGAAGATGGAGCCCGAGAGCAGTAATCAGAGAGGTACTGACAGCAGTGTTTCCAGAGTAAAATCTTATGCAGCAGAAGTTACAAGTTGCAGTTAAAGACTGCAGAAAGAAAAGGATGTGTTGGTGCAAAAGGAACATACTGGAGCTGTTAACAGCTGGAGAACAAAGTCTGTTATGAGGGTGAAAACAAAGTATGAACAACAAATAAACAGGTACTGTGTTTAAGACAATTTTGTTAAGCCCTTGGGATTCAGTTTGCCTGATATTAAGGCATTAATACATATAGGAACTGAGCTTTTCTTTGAAATAATTTCTGAGACATTTGCATTAGCAGAACCATTGCTATGAATGTGAAAGGACAAGTAGCATATCTCCTTGGATGGAGTATGTTCATAGGTGTGTACTAGGCTAATGGCCCTGGAGCCTTTACAAGCCTAGCCCATAGAAGTGCCCTGGCATCGTGCCACCCAATGTTAACTGGAGTTATCCCCAGGATGAACTTTCTATTTCCCATCCACTCATCAAGATTTCCCTTAAAGAGGGCCAGTGAGGTGCTCTGCTTGACAAGTATGGGAAGTCTATTACAGAGTATGGGTAGTCTCTGGGTTATGAACCTGTCCTTCCAGAATGTTCTGTTGATTGTGGTAATGAGGTTGAGGTCTCTGGAGTGTGTGGTGTGGAGGGATTGGGATTTCTTTAGATGTAGCATTTCTAATAGAGCTGGGTCAGACATGACTTTATAAGTCAAGCAGAGATCGCCTCTTAGTAGACGGTATGAGACAGAGAATAACTCGACTTTTTTGAGTCTGTATGTAGGACATGTGTTTAAGGCCTAGTATCGTGCTTTTGTGGCCTTTCCAGCTGTTGCATGTGTCTAGTGACGTACATGCCAAATAGGGCATTATACTTGATGATTGTTCTAATGAAGGAAGAGTAGAGAGAGATGATGACCTCTTTCTTCCTGGATGCAAAACCCTTGGTAATGAGATGTGCCACATAGAAGGACTTTCTGACAACAGTGGCAATGTGGTGGTCGAAGTAGAGGTTGCTGTCAACCTGTGTCCCCAGATCTCTTATAATGCCTTCAGTGTTCAGTTGGCTCCCATCAATGTGGTAATTAATGTAAACTGAGTTTTTCCCAAAGGGGATGACGATGCATTTTTTGGCATTAAGCTTAAGGCCATGGTTTCTACACCAGTCGTTGATCTTAGTGAGGCCTTTCTGTAGGGTGTCTACATCACATGGGGAGTTAATAATGGCTGCCATCTTGCAGTCATCTGCGAACTCCGTGTTGGCCTGGACTTCTGAGAAGTAGATGCCAAAAAGGAGAGGACCCAGGACCGATCCCTGTGGGACTCCACCTGTGACTGGTCGGCAGTCTGACTTGGAGTCTGCTACTTTCACACTGTGGGCTCTATCTGTGAGTAAATTTGCAATGGTATCAAAGGCCTTGGCCAGATCGAGGTATGCAGTATGAACTGCCTTGCCCTCATCCACAGCTCTGGTGTCACAAAGAAGTCAACCAGGTTGAGCAGGCATGATCTACCTTTCACAAAACCAAATTGCGTGGGATCTAGAGTTTGGAGATTCCCTATATCCTTGTTAAGTAGGTCCCTGATAATGCGCTCTATAGCCTTACATATCAGACTCATCAGGCTAATGGGGCAATAATTCACAGAGTCTGTAGTCACTCCTCCCTTTATGGAGAGGGATGACTGTAGCAGTGTGCCATTCAGTAGGGACAAAGCCTGAGGTGAGGCTGTGATTGAACAGGGTGCACAGATGTGGTGCTAGTTCAGTTTGTAGTTCATGTAAAACACATCTGGGGATATTGTTGGGTCCCATAAAAGCTGTATTCTTGGCCTTGGACAATGCAGCTTTAACCTGTGCTGCAGTAATGCTGGGTGCCTGGCATTCCTCCAGTATTGTGATTGGTCCTTTGGGGGGGAGGGGTAAAGTTGGCACTGAATCTATCAGGTCAGTATGTTGGCAATATCTGTTGACTGAGTACAGGAGGTACCATTGTGCAATAACTCAGAGCAAACCTGGGTATTGCCGTGGAGATTCTTGATATAACTATAGAAGGCTGACGCAATTCTGCCTTCATAGCTGGCTTTAGATTTGATTAGGGATTTCAGCTTTTTGTTGAGGCTAATAAGGGAGTTTTTCCAGTCTTGGGACTTCACCTTTTTCTGCAACAGTTTCTTCCCTCTGTTGCTGAGTTTATTAATGACAGTGGACCACCAGATTGGCTTCCTTTTTTTGGAGGAGAGCCTCTTGGTTCTGTTGGGTATGGCTAGTTCCATGCATTTATGTACATGTTTGTACAGTGCACTGGTGTATGATTTGGCAGTCATGCATCTATTTTCCATTGACATGGGTGCCATGAAGTTAGCCACCTCTGTCTTTAGGAGCCCAAAGTCAGTTTTGGAGAAGTTTTTCATGGTGGTTACCTTTGTGGGTGAGATGTGGATTTCCATGGTGATTAGTTTGTGGTCAGATCTAACCAGGGAGGAATTAACAGTTGGTGTAGAGCAATGGTTGCCCATGTTTGTAATAACCAGGTCAGGGATGTTGCTTCCTCTAGTGGGGGATAAGCTGATCCAGGGCATTGGAATTGATGAATTCCAAGAAGCTTTGGGCCAGTGTATTGGTGCATGAGTAGTTTTCCAGTTGATGGAGGTGTAGTTGAAGTCACCTAGTATGAGAGTGTTGGGTTGGACCCTAATAGTTTCCAGGGTGATCAGGAACATGGAGTGAGGATCTTGTGACATATTTGGGGACCTATAGCAGGCTACGACCTGAATTGCCATTTTACCCAATGTTAGTTGTACCTGAAGTATCTTAGATGCATTATGCTGGGCTACTAGTCTGGAGGCGTGCATGTCCTTTATGAATATGGAGTCACCACCGCCTTTGGAGTTTTGGTCCATGCTCTGAGGCCGAAAAATGTGGAATGAGTTATAGCCTGGTAACGCAGGGGTGCTTTCTGCTATTTTAAACCAGGTCTCTGTTACAGCACAAATGTTAATGTTCTCCACTTTGAGGAGTGCTTCGAGCAAGTGCATCTTGAGATTTAGACTTCTAGTGTTGAGCAGCATGACTCTCAGATTCCATTTATTTATAGCTGTTACGGTGGTAATTTGGTCTTTGGAACACTGCCTAAAAAGGCACTATAGAGGTAGGAAGAGCCTTAGCCAGTATTCAGAAACCCAGGGGTGACAGATGCAGGCCATCTCTGCAAAGAATCAAGGTCTGTCAGTCATATCATCCCAAGCAGACAGATACTGGATCCCGTTAGAATGACACCAGAAACTTAGCCAATTGCTGAAGTCAATCATTTTCTGCTTGTACTGCAGTATCATTCTGGGAGATGGTAGGATGCTGCTCAGGGTTAGGGTCATACCTGTCTGGGCTACATAATCCGAGACCTCCTCCCTGTCTTTTTTCATGTAGTCCAGGGAGGTGCATCTCAGGTCATTCACACCCACATGGACAGTGACAGAGTCACAGAGTCATACTTGTGCTTGTTGTGGAGTGACCTGAATGTGTGTGTTGTGTGTTGGATTCTGGCACCTGATAGACAGCTGTTATTCAACCTAGTGAGTGGGACATCAGTGTGCCTCACTATTGAGTCACCTATGATTAGTGTATTGGGCAAGCTGTTTTGCCATAGGGGATTAGGTTGAGGGGCACACTGTGTAGGTGAGCTATGTGTCTTGTGGTTTGTGCTGTGTTGTGGTGGGCAAGTGCATTTCTGCCTTGGAGGTCTCTGCTGTTTGGGTAAATTTCTATTGAGACCCTTTGTGAAGGTGGGAGTGTGGTTTGTGTTTTTATGTGAGAGCTGTGATGTTGGTTGTGTTGCATATGGTGTGGTGCAGGTGTTGACTTTCTCCTCCTGACCAGCTATTCCAGTCTTGGCTTGAGCGTGCATGACTTCCAATTTGGATATACAAGTGCATCTCTCACAAGTCTGAGTGTTGGGAGGTTAGAGGAGTGGGTTGTCTGTGTACATGAGGCAGTTACTACACTGCCTCAGAATGCCCAAGTTCACCAGGTTAATAGGAGAAGTGCAGGGAACTGATGTTTAGACATGCCAGGAGGGATGGTCATTATTACTAAGTACTGGAGCAGTTTCCTTATATATTCCTTTTACAGGACAAATGTCACTCAAGGTGTCTGAGTCTGTACAGAGCACTGGCAAACACTTGAGGGGAAACTAATATGAAGACCCTGAAAATTTAAGGATGAAGTATTTAGGCATATCTTCTGATGTTAGGAAGAAATCAAATAGTACTTACTGAAAAATAAAGAAGTAGCTTGTCAAGAATGATAAAAAGGGGGGAGTCACATGAATGGCTACTGCCTGGCTCCTACTAATGCTGGTCTCAACACAGCTTCACTCTGTTGGGATACAATACTTCTTTGCTTCTTCTCTCACCAGAAGCAAAATGTTAGCACCAATCCCAAGAAGAGAAGCAGGGCACGGCCTGTTTGGTGATCCATATTCTTGTCCCAGATGATGGAAGCGTCTGCAGGCTTGTAGCATTTTTCTGGTAGATGCCTCAAATAGCAACCAGACTAATTGGCTATGTTAAGCACAGGCACTCACTCTGCAACCAGAAAGAGTCAGGAATCAATGCATTCTGCTCCTACCCTCACCAGGATCAGAATACAAGCACAGATTCCAAGCTGTCACCTATAAAGCAGTTATTAAGCTTTCTGGTGATCAGCAGTCTCCAGGAAACAACGTAACTGCACTCCTTCTCTCACCAGGAGAAAACAGAAGCACTAATCCCTAGATGACTACTGAGAGGCAGAATGTGGGTTAATCAAAATTTAAATGAACAGTTAAAAGGAAAACTGATTTGACAATTTAGAATGACTGAGGCAGAAAAAAATGAATTAAAATATTTTTATAAGCTTATGTCAAGGTGCTCATGATATTAAACAAGGTGTGGATGAAAGAAAAGTATGGATGGGGGTTTGGAAGTTTAAGTAACTTTAAAAACAGAAAATAAGATGCAGCATGTGACTGCTGTGATAGTAATAAATGGGGAGGAGGAGTATTACGTACCAAGGGCAGTCAAAAACATGCCCCCCCAGGGATGAATCTCATTTAATCCAGGAATTGTACAAAAAAAAAGTATGGGCAGTGTGGGGAGTTTCATCATTCCAGAAAAAAACTAAACCATTAGGGACGCGAGAAGTACTTTTGGTTCGATTGTCCCACTAATTAATGAAAAATGAGAATGTGAGGAAAATGAGGGCAAATTGTTAAGCAAAAAAAGAGTGGAAGAGAAAGATGAAAGGAGTAAGGAGGAGGCACTGCAAGGTAACTTACTGAAAAAGGTGCACTAGATGAAATCCAGAAAGTAATAAATAAAAAAGAAACATGAATAGAGATGGAAACCTGGTCTGGGGTATTAGAAACAGAGGAAGACTAAGTAGGAGATATACAGTTTGAGTCAGAAGAAAGATATAGAAGTTTATACTGTGGGAAGAGTGAGATGGGGAAAAAAAGAGGTCCAAAGATCAACTGAAAAAACTCAAAACAAGGAAATGGTGTATATAAGTATACCATACTCTGAATTTGAATACAAGAAAACTGCTGTTAGAAGAATTATTGTATTTGAATGGTGTGAAAAAAAATTAATGCAGATATCATCTGTTTACTTGATATAAGATGTGCAGATAAAAGGAAAAGGGTTTTATAAAGCTCTTATTACCTTAAAACACATTCAGGGATTTAATGTGCCTTCACCTATTTTCTTTTCTTCAACTCCTTCCAAGAGACTCAAGGCTTATGATTCTTGTGATGAGGAGGAAACGCTAGATGCTGCTGAGGAGTCCCTTGCTTACTCTTCCCATCTCTATTCCTCTCTTCCCTTGGGATCAGATGAGGATGGTACTCTTTCTCCTGATTCCTGTATTGCAGAGCTGTCCTCTGGGGTACACCATTGCTAAAACGATGGAGTATTTTCAGTGGGAATGTTCTGAAATATGCAACATCCAGAAAAAGTATTAGGACCTTTTCCAAATGGACAGCCCCAGACCTTCTGTGGTGCCCCTGTGTTAATAGAATCAGGAAACTATGAAATCACTTCCATCAATGAAATTAACATAAGCTATGGAAAAATAGATTTAGCCTTAAATGAATATTTATTAGATCAAAGAATAACGGACGATATTTTTGAGTTTATGAAAGTAGATTATCCCACTCTAGCTACCATAGTTGGCATACCCAAGGTGCATAAAAATATAAAGAAACCACCTTTTCTTCCGATCATATCTGGAAGTAAGTCCAAGACATTCATTATTGGTGTAGTAATAGATAGATGGGTTAAACCAATTTATATGAACATTTCTCACCTTATTAAGGATTCTTGGATATTCTTAGCCCAGTTGACTTCAGAAAAATGGGAAGATAAGTAAACATACATTACTATTGATGTTGTGGATCTTTATTCATGCATTCCTAAGGATCAGGGACTAGAGGATTTTTGTAATAGTCTCAGAAAATATTCAGGTATGACATGGGACCGTATAAATCTTATTACAGATATGATGGGAGTTATATTAGATAATAACTTCATATATTTTGAAGGTGAATACTTTAAACAAGAGAGAGGTGTAGCTATGGGGGCATCATGTGCCCCTATTTTTTGCCAACATGGTAATGATAGAGTGGGAGAATACACAGTTATTTAGAAGTAAGTATTTCAAATACATTTCTTATTATACAAGATTTCTGGATGATATGTTTGTCCTTTGGAAAGGTCCTGTACAAATGATTGATGAATTTATAAATTATTTGAATAATTCTAGTAGTTTTTTTTAATTTACACATAATGTCCGTCAGTATGGGATTTCATATTTGGATACATTCATTAGGCATACAGAGAGGGGTTTTCAATCAGAGATATTTAGAACGAAAACCTTCTTGAATGGTTATATGGAATTTACTAGTCATCACCCACAACATATGTTAAAAAATATATTCAAGGGACAATACATAAGAGCTGCCAGAATGTCCTCAGATTATAATATGATGGTAAAAGAAATTGAGTTTATAACTTCTATGTTCAGGAATAGAGGCTTCCCCGAGGCATTACTAAAGGATGTGTCAAAATATGTCGTTAAGGAATGGGGTAATAAGTATATACCTGTATTAGGAATAGGACAGGATATTATTAAACAGAAAGAAGGAAAATTGGAAAATGTACCCATAAATAGAGTTTGTACTTTAACATATTCTCCGTATGTGAAAAATGTAATTGAAATTATATACAGATATTGGAAGAATTTAATAGTTGTCGAAGAGTTAAAAGATATATTAGGAGAAAAACCATGTTTTGTGTATAAGATGGGCACGAATATAAAGAGGTTGTTACAAATAGGGTATACTAAGAAAGATTTACGAACCAATGATAGTAAAGCCACTACCAAATGTGGGGCATGTAATCAGTGTTATCTGATTAATGAGAATGATGGAATTAGACTACAAGATTTAAATAAGACCTATATAAGGTTTAGAAAGGGGAATTATCATAGTAAAAATATTATCTATTTAGCTAGTTGCACATCATGCTCCGCCTATTATATAGGCAAAACTGAGAGACAATTTAAGAGAAGAATGTATGAGCATACATATAGGATTAGGGTGCAGGATCAAAACAATGCACTATGTAGACACATAGAAAAGAATGGTGAACAACATAGTTTTAAGTTTGCTATTATTGATAACATTGTCACTTCTAATAGAGGAGGTAATTTTAAAGCATTATTAAGTAAAAAAGAAAGTATGTGGCAAGTATTGACAGACTCAACTAGGGAACCGGGTATAAATGAATTCCTTTCAATAAAACCATTTCTTCTATTAGCATGATATTATATTTTTATATATATTTTTATGGTCTTATTATGTAAGTATTTAATATAATTAGGATTTATATAAATGACAATATATTATACTTGAATTAATATACAAAATATGATATGTATAGCTGGTAGTATTTTTATGGATTGTAATTACAATTATGTGATTTTTAGGCTTTAGTTGTGATAGATTTATATTATTTTAAAAAAAAATCGTACATAAAGTAAATTGATGTAAGGGCACTTTAAAAATGGTGATCAGAATGGTGCAAAATGTTTTAAATGGATTGCTACGTGTACTGATCAGCTGTTCTGAAGAAGTCTGCATTAAGCAGATGAAAGCGCTTAACATAACAGAGTTGTACGTTAATCTTGTGGTTGGTGTTTGAAGTATATTAAATCCTACATGTATTTTTAAAAAAAGAAGAGCTCCGTTTTCACCTTATTCGAGTGAGCCAGCAAGCTACTTTCTTAAACACAACAGTGACGGTGAGGTATACCGTCTCTTCAATATATTTCTGCTATTATACAATGACATTATTGAATGTTCCATTAGTATAAGTATTTTTTTTTTTTGTTACAACAATGGAGAACGGACAGTCTTTCTGTACTTCTAGCAACTTACCTCAGCTCCAACCTGCAGTGGCTGATACTTTTTCAGCTGGACTCTTCTGCCCTGTTGCTCTATCCTGCTCCATTCGCCCTACGGGCTCACTCTGCTCCCCTAACCTGCCCCCAATTCTCACCCACCCCCAGTGGTCCTACATTTATTTGTCATACCATACTCCCTCCCACTTACATCACTCACCCCCTCACAAGATTACTCCACCCACTTTCCCCAAAACTACCTCCCCCTCCACCAACCTTATCTTTTAAACTACCCTCCTTCCCACCCACCTGCCATACCTAACCCCTATCTAATCTACAATTTATTTTTCACCTCTAATCAAACTCTCATTCTATGATGCCTTCCATTCCTACTACAATCTCTGCCCCTGCACTACTCCTACTCCACATTCTTCTTCCTCTATACCATTCCACCTCTAATACCAACTTTTACCTAAACCCTCCATATCCACCACCACACCCTGCAAATCATTACCACAATATCTCTGCCTCCTTAATTCCATTTCACTTCTCCTTTCTATTAAAATTAAAAGTCTTCCAAATCCCTAATACATACTGCAAACCTAAACCCACCCCCTACCATCCTTTCCCTAACAAACTAAAGTCCAACAAACTTGCTCACCTTCTCTCTTTCCTCAGCTTAGCAGGCGACATTCATCCCAACCCTGGTCCAAACATGTCTCAAACAAATAACCATAATTTCAATAACAAACCAAATTGTAAAGACCTCAAATTTCTCACCATCAACGCCCAAAGCTTAACTAATAAAATCACCCTCTTTCATGCTTGGCTAAACCATAATTCACCTGATATTGTAGCCATCTCTGAAACTTGGTTAAAACCACACATAACCAACACTGAATTCCTTCCCCCCGGTTTTCAATCCCTCCGATCTGACCGCATAAACAAAAGAGGTGGTGGTGTAGCACTAATCTACGCTAATCACTTATCCATCACTCCCTTCCCAAATCCTATCCCTTCCTTTCATAATGCTGAACTAGTAACCAGCATTCTAAAATTAAATGACCATAAAAGTATCTGCATCATCTTCCTTTACATTCCTCCTGGCAATAACACCAATACCTTGGAATACATCCTCTCCTCATCCTCCTCAAATATTAAACATGAAACTTACATTATGGGAGATGTAAATATTAACTGGCAAAACATCAGTGACCAAAATCCCACCTTATCTATCAATCTTTTCAATTTCACACAACTTATTAACTCTACCACTAGGCTCAACAAAACCAACCTCACAGGCTCCATCCTAGACTGGATCCTGGTGTCTCATCCAAACAGAACCACAACATCTGGTGTCATTCCAGACCCTCTAGGAGACCACCTCCCTGCCTTCACCCATAGAACAACACCCTCTTCCTCCTTCTCCCACAAACTCTTACACACTCGCAACTTAACCAACTTTAACCCCTCCACCTTCTCTGACTCCCTCAAAATCTCTAATTGGAACCCACTAAAAACCATACCCCTAGACAAAGCCGTTCATTTCTTCAACTCTAAATTCCTTTCTGTCCTAAACTCCTTAGCTCCAATCCGTACTAAAAGAGTCAAAGCCAAGATTGCCCCTTGGCTTACTAAAGAAACCAAGAAAATTATGCAACAAAGAGATAAATCTTGGAAAAACTATCTCCATCATAAACAACCTGAATATTTACTTAAATACAAACAGTTATGAAACCTAGCCAAAAAACATGTCATAAGAGATAAAAAGTCTCACTACAACCATTTACAAATAAATCATGCAAAAAAACCCAAACAATTCTGGAATTCTGTTAACTCTCTTCTTAAGCCTGGTACAACAAAGAACCCTTGCCCTGATACTAGCAAATCTGACCAAGAAATTGCCAATCTATTCAACTCCTTCTTCACCTCTTCCATTGCTGAGCTAACCAAAATCTTCCCCAACAACATCCTCCCACCCCCCTCTTCCCAAGTCTCCACATCCTCTCCTCCGTCTTCCCCTATCTTTAAACTCAAACCCGAAACCACCCACTTTATAAAAAAATTCACTCCAAACTCAAATCTTGCACCGATGCCCCTAACAACATCCCCTCCTCCTTAAAAATTGCCTCCGACACTATTGCTCTCCCTATTAGCATCCTGATAAATAGATCTCTTCTCGAGTCTTATGTACCCTAACTATGGCGCTCTGCTTTTATTCTCCCATTCCACAAAGGTGGCAAAACTTGTAACTTCTCTAATTTCCGTCCCATAGCCATCCTCTCTCCTATCTCAAAAATTCTTGAAAAATGCATCCACCTGCAGCTCGTGCCATTCCTAACCGAACACCAGCTGCTCTCTCCTACCCAACACGGTTTCCGCCCTGGGCATAATACAAACACAGCCCTTCTCTCCTTCTTACACTCTGTCAATTCAGCTCGAGAGTCTGGTAACTTAGTTTCATCTGTTTTCCTAGATCTATCTAAAGCTTTTGATACCATCTCCCACTCCCATCTACTAAACCATCTATCTAATCTCAACATCACCCCAAAAACTCTATCCTGGTTTTCCAGCTACCTTTCTGACAGGTCCCAAGCCGTGAAATGGGGCCAAGCCTCCTCCAGCTTCCTTCCTACCCCCACAGGAGTTCCCCAAGGCTCTATACTTGGCCCTCTTCTATTTAACATATTCGTTAATGATTTCCACAAAGCTATTCCCAATACCAATATTGTCCAATACGCAGACGACTCTACTTTGATCTGCTCTGCTTAACTCCAATCTCTAACTCAAACCGCCTTCACAACCACGGAAAAATGGATGCACGAAAATCACCTCTCACTTAACGCTAACAAAACTGAGATTCTTCTTCTCACCCACTCAAAATCCACCACCACTGAAAAAAATTAATTTCAAATTTCTTGCCTTAACAACTCCAACATTAACAACGTTCCCTCCGCTAAACTCCTAGGGGTCACAATCGATGAACACTTAAAATTCAATACCCATATCCAACTTAACATAAAAAAAACCCCATATAAAACTCTGCCTACTATACAGAAATAATCAATTCCTCTCCCCCTCTACTCGACATACCTTAGCCACTACATATCTCCTCCTATCACTTCTATATGGTGCCCCTCTGCTTACAAGTCTATCTTCTACCCTAACCTCCAAACTGGAAGTATGCTACAATAAAATTTCCAAATTTGCCACCAAGGCAAATTCCCTCTCTCATCACTGCACTTCATTACAAACTCTAAATTGGCTTGAACTCCCCAATCAACTAGACTACCTCCAAATTGTCTCAGCCCACAAATTAATCATTCAACCCACCCTCTGCCCCGCACTATCCAATATTCTCCAACCTTGCACCCCCGTTTCCCCTTAGATCTTCTAACCAAAACCTTATTTCCATCCACAAACCCAAACGCCCAGCCGGTCAACTTTTACTCTCCTTTTCCCTTGCTAAAAAATGGAATGCCCTTCCCTCTGCCCTGAGGACCTGTTGTAACCTACACTCCTTCAAAACTCAACTCCTCTCCTACCTGCATACTCACCGAAAATGTAACTGCACACTTCACTCTATACCCCCCAAGCTCCTCTCTTCCTTCTCTCCTGGCTAACCTTCATACCTTCCTTATTTCTCTCTTAGTCACACATTGCTAATGTAACTAACAACTACTCCCAACCCTATGCAAATTGCCTATCATCCTCCTTAACTCTTTCCTTAACTTCAAATGTTACTGAATTGAAGGACTACCAACTTGAATGCATACTACCTACGATTTAAAAAATTCAACCTTTTGTATGTAAATCAATTTTATCTTTGAATTTTATTTGTACTTCTTAAAATTGTATCATTATGTCTTGTAACATTGTATTATGGAGCTTTTCTCCCCGGGTCTCCACTGAAAATGGGCTCTTTGGCCCAGTGGACTTCCCCGGTCACCAAACTGGAATAAAATAAAAATAATAATAAATAAATAAAATACTTACTTTTCTTAAATAATGGCATTGTATAATGCCTCCATTCTGCCCTTCCGCAGCTGTCTCCTATTCTGCGGCATTTCTAATGTACTGCACATGCGTATGCTTACGCAGTACATCAGAGCTGTGTGTGGAAGCAATGGAGAAAGCAAGATCTCTCTTGCTTTTTAGAAAGTGTCTCACTATGTTAAAGGAGTTTAAACCTGTTTAACCTAGCGAGACAGCTTTAAAAAAAGCAACAGAGAAAGGAAGATCTCCATTGCTTTTTTTAAGCTATGTCGCTATGTTAAACTCCTTTAACATAGCTAGACACTTTCTAAAAAGTAACGGAGATCTTGTGTTCCCTGTTGCCCGTTCTCCATTGCTGTAACAAAAAAAAAAAAAAAAGACTTATACTAATGGAAAAAGTCCGGGCGACCAGACCTTTTTCCATTAGTATAAGTCTGATTTACAATGGGCACGCTGACCAATCAGCCTGCACATTTTGGAACATTAATGGGGGGGGGGGTCATTGTATAATTGAAGATATTTATGACTGGAAAATATTTAAAACATTGACGTGGACATGGTGCTATATGGGAAATATAACGTTGTGAGTGAAAAAGAAACTGAAAGATGGTATAAAAATTGCATTCATTGCTATTTGGTGTTTATGGAAAAGAAGATGTGAAGAATTGCTGTATAGCAAAAGAAATGATGACAAGGAAGTCATATGTGATATAAAAATAGTTATGGCAAAAATGGTGAGGGTGAAATGGGTTTTACATGTCTTTAGGAAAATGAACATGTAAAGTATTTTATTTATTATGTATGAAGTATGATACAAAGTATAAATATACTGAACGTGTAAATAATGAAAGAGAGATGGAAAAGTGTTAATATAATAAAGCAACCCAATTCTTTTTCAATAAGGGTCATGGGGTCTTTTACTTTCCACCTGAGCTACCACCAAGTCATACAGATGGGGCTGTGGTTTAACAACTCACCTAAAGAATGTCGCATTCAGGCGTGAAGCAGCACCCTTATGCTGCACTGCAATGTTCGTACCAGAACTTTTTGTAAACACCTTTACTGAATTATCACTTGTGATGAGGGTAAACTTACACTGATATAGAAGTAATCAAGCCATATTAACAAGTTCACATTTACAAACATTATACATCACATATACTGTTATATATCCCATAATCAAAGCTACATTACATAATTTCTTCAGTTTCTGTCTTGTAATAAACTTCATTTCTCCTCCAAAACATTTTTCTGCTTGTATTATTTCCACAGTTTCCATTTTAATTTACTCCTACTAAGGATCCCACTTCCGGTTCTTTTATCTCCATTACAATATGCACTACTTCAAGTATACTTGGTTTAGATTTTGATTTCCATTTTGTAGTAATTGCTTTTTTGGTAGCCACCAGAATTAAATTTAACAAGGCCTGACTGTGTATAGGCAATTCAGATCCTGTATCCCAGCTCAAAAATTCCTTTTCTTTCATTTACTTGCCCAGTATTCCTGAAACACTACTCTTCCAACTCTTAATACTCTGTGAACATATGCTCCCAGGTCTATCTTTCTTCCCAGGTATACCTTCAACATTTGCCATCTACCTGAAGAAAGATTTTTAGGAGTCTGCTTGGGGTATAAAGGTATCGCTGCAAACACTTCCAGGCCAAAATCTTAATTCTTCTATATTTTGTTGCATATTTTGGAGCTATACATATGTCCTCCCATTGTTTGTGAATTGCATTTTGAATCTTGTCTTCCCGATTTTTTCTGACCTCTTTTGATTGATTTCCATAGTTATCATACAATATTTTATATGTCCTACAATTTATCCCTTTTTTAACAGCAGCTTCTCTCCTAGATTCAATTAAAAAAACCTCAACCCGTGCCGGTCTTTCATTTAGGAGTCTCTTCCTCCTTTCTCTTTGCCTGTACTCTGATATCAGTCCCTGAAAGGGAAGGCAATCACTGCCCTGCAATCCAAATGTCTTTTTGGTCTCTTCCCACTCTGTAACCTTTCACTCTCTAATTATTTGTTCCCAATACCTTGGTTCCTTTGCTAGCTTCTTCCAGTAAATTTTACCCTCTCTTCTCTGTACCCCTAATTGCTGTAGGGAGCCTTACAAGTGTAACATGTTGCCTCGTGCTGACATGGCTGTATTATCTTGCTGGGAACCCATGACTGCTGCTGTGGCTTCACAGACTTGTGTTTTGAAATGATTCTGTGGCAGGGTTTCCCATTACTTCACAGCTAGCAGAGTAATATCTGAGTAATTAAAAGAATGATGAGGGTAGTTTTTCAGGCGGCATGAGTAATGCAGTTAAGACTGCAAATTAATATTTGGATGAAGAAGGCAACAGGCAAGAAAATCATATTATGTACATTAACACCATTGTATTCATTCTTTTTGCTTTATGAGTAAGTGAACAGTGTGAAAGATACTTATTTCATTATATTGTTCTGCCAGAACACTAGAATAATAAAACAGCACACGATTCTTTTATTTCTCTTACTTATGCTATTGATTTTTTGTATGCAGCTGCTATTTTTCTTCCCATGAGAGATGATAAAACTGAATCATACTCAGAGAATGAAGTTAGCCAGTTACATTTTTCTTATTTTGACTTCACCATGTTATAATAATATAAAATAGATTTTGATAAGTGGTGTAAACTAACAGATAAATTTGGAGATAGCTGCTGCGCTGACTGCTATAGACAGTGAGAAGGCTGTTTACTCTGAAAGGATGACAGATACAGGGCTTTTATATATATATATATATATATAAAAAATTACACACATATATACGTGTGTGTGTGTGTGTGTGTGTGTGTGTGTGTGTGTGTGTGTGTGTGTGTATATATATATATATATATATATATATATATATCTATATCTATATATATATATATATATATATATATATATATATATATATATATATATATATATATATGGGTCCCTACAGATGATCGAACTTCCAAAAGGCCAACTTTCGTGTGGCCGAGACCATATGATTGACTTTTGGAAGTTCGAATGTTCTTGCAGATAGCCCCCTATTGCGCAGAATGGGAAGATTTCCATTTTCCGCACTGTACTGTGATCTCAAAGTTGGTATATTTAAATAACAGGGGGTGGGGGGACGTAGACCCCCCATGAGGGGTGCAGGGGGGCTTGCCCTCCTTTGCTAGTAACATGTAGGTTGTGTTTTGTTTTTTGTTTCTGTTTTGTAACAGGTGTTTAAACTTCTAAAAGTCGATCATATGGTCTCGGCCTTATGAAAGTCAGCCTTTTGGAAGTTTGCTCATATAGCCTGTGTCTGTCATCCTTTCAGAGTAAACTGCCTTCTCACTGTCTATATATACAGAGAGAGAAATTCTGATAAATGGAGTAATGAAATTATCTAAATAGACCCGTATAAGCTGCAGCCCAGTGATCACAACAGACATTTCTACACACACACACACACACACACACACACACACACACACACACACACACGAAATACATGCTGTTTTTGACTGAACAAACATCCAAAGTAAAAAATTGCATTACATGTAACCCAGATAGTAGTATTCATTAGACTTAATTGCAAGCAGAAATAGTGCAAATGTAGTAAACCATTTAAAGGGTTTACCACATGTAGGTAAATGCAGGCTGTTGAAGCTAGAGCAGATTGTATTTTCTTGAGGACATTCAAATAGTTTTAATATGAATTATCTATACAAGTAGAATTTTCCAGTGTCACTAGGAGAGTGTGTCCCATAGCTTGGAGACTACAACTGAAAATGCACGGTTAGTGAAAGTAAACTTAATTGTGGGTGTCTGTAGTGTATTTACATTGTCTACATATAAACATATTTGGTATGGTGTTTTTTATTGGCAATACAGGGACAAGTCTACATAAGGTGTAATATATAGCAATGGTATTAGTGTATGCAGACGAAGGGGTTCAGCACACTCCCTAAACAGAAGTGCTCACCTGCTGACAGTATGTTGGTGCATGGCAAATGAGAGTTAGTGGTGCATAGAGAGTGAGTTTAGTGCACAGTACAACAGTGTGTGCAAACCAGGCTTGTAAAAAATGGGGGGATAAGGAACTTGGGGACTAGACAGTACCATAGCAGCCACTGGGACTGCAACATGGTCTCGTTGGTTACACACATTTGTGCTGGAATACCTTGTGTAATGATGCAGCTGAAAGGTTTTTCAGAGAAACAAGCTCCCCAGCATCTCCAAACCCCTTTCTTAATTATAACAATTCCAAGACCTCAAAATATTGATGGATAGAGAATTATAAATGTTTCTGGATTACTGTCAGTTGATAGAATCACAGCTGACAAACTCAAATGGTTGAACCAATTTGACTGAAACCTCATTTCACTGAATCACAAATGATGGAAAACATTCTACATAACAAAATTCAGCATAAGAACAGACCCCTTGGTTATATATTCTAACTCCTTGCATGGCCATACAACCATGGAGAAAAGGAAAAAAAAATCATACCTAGCAAATCAGTATTGGAGCACAAACAACACAAAAAGCTACAAATGTCATGTTGTGACATGGCAGGGGACACTGCTAATCCATACATAATTGCCTAGATTCACTTCCATAGCAAATCATATTTTGAAAATGACATCACATACTGGTCATCATATACCGGTTTTACATCTTTGCACTTTTCTATCATTGTGATTCAGTGAAATGAGGTTTCAGTCAAATTGATTCAACCATTTGAGGTTTAGTCAATTGCGATACTATCAACTGATAGTAAACCAGTGTTTCCTTTTCCCAACGGTTTGGTGACCTCAGAGCTGTTATCTAAGTTGGGGGTGCAGGGGGCTTATCTCTCGCCATCAAGAAATTATTGTGAGAAATTGTATATTTGGTACATTCTGACTAATTTAACAGAATAAAATTGCAATCCTTTCAACTACTGCTGTATCTGCTTACTGCAGTATTCATAGAAGTGGCTATGTTGAATTGGTATATGGAGAAGTCAGTTTTGTAACTTCAAGCAAACCCAGAAAGGATAAAAGTTATTTATGCAGCTGCTATTTTCTCCATGGTCATGCTACCATGGAGAAAAGAATAAACCATCATACAAAGTGAATTGGTGTTGGAGCACAAACACAAGCGTCTACATATTTCATGTTGTAACACGACAAGGGACACAGCCAGTCCATACATAGTCTCCTAGACTGGATTAAATAATATTTAGAAATGTGAGGGGGTTTAACAAGGGGCGTTCTGAATTAGCCTGGACTTTTTTAAGCTTTACAGAATTGATCCCAAAATAAAACATACAAAGAATTTTGACTTACCTTTACAAAGCTCTAACTTTTGTTAAGCTTGCTTTCGTTATCTTTGTACGTCTTTATAGGGATCAGACCATGCTGAATATTTGTGAGAAAAAACATGAGACAAAAGTATTTTTGAAACATCAATGGCATTTATTAATTTCTTCTATAAGTCTGATTTCTTCAGCTATGTAAATTTAGGTAGAAAAGTGGTGATTTTCAAGTGACAAGCAGACTATCTGATTTAATTGAAAGGAGTGAGAATTGTTGGTAAGCACTATAGCTTTGAGGTGGTGTACCTGACTGCAGTGTCAGTAACTTGAATTTAGCAAATAAACCAAGAAGGGTCAGTTTGAAGGGTTGCAGTTGCACTGCCATTTATCTGCCCTGTCATTATAGGTGAGTAAGAGTGATCGTCTACTTATGTAAAATTAACATAGATGGTTTATAGCGCTGTGGCCTGCAGTTTCCAGGTATCTGTATCAGTCTTTGCAGTTTTATGGGATGATATCCATGCAGTTACTCACATACGTGTGCTGTACAGCATTGCATCCTGTGGCTGACTGGAAATAGAGACAAATGATAAAATACCCCCCCCAAAAAAATACACATGAATGCTACTAAGAGAGCGTAACTGCTTCCAGGATGCCCCTAACACAGAGTACCAATAGTGGTACTGCTTTGGTTAACTTGGTGGCAGTACAGAACATTATGGACTGGCAGAAGAGTTGCCTTAATGGGAAGTCTGAATATTGAGGTTGAACACGGGGGAGCTCAGAAATACATAGATTAAAATAGCCTGACAAATCACGGTCATCAGATTGAAATGCAAGCAGTCATGGTGAAGAAGTCACTAGCATACATTGCTACTTTAAAGTACAAGCTATAATTCTGGAAACTCGTCTACTCAAACTAGAGCAATTACTTCATCATATAATCACAGCCTTCACTGTGGACAGGTTTTATGCCTTCTCTGAAGATGGCAGATGTCTTTTTTATTTTTACCACCATATTCATTTACTGAGTTTGTGTCAGAGACTCATCTTTATGGCCACATTTAATGACAACAGCAGTTGTATTCATGTCTTGGCTGACATGAAAACTCATCTGAAAATTTAAGATCATGATCTAAATAAACAAGCATGTAGTGACAGTATGAGTTTCTGCATTTCCAGCTATATTAGTTTTGTTATCAAAATGCTATTTTTTATAAATGCTGCTACATTATGTATTTACATATATTCACAAATTAAACCACACACATATGTGTATCCATAAAACCTGTATAGAAAACTTTTATTTTCCTTGACCGCTTCATCTATGTAGAAAGTGTTAGTTTGCTTGGGTGTGTTGCTGTGCTTGTGATCAAGGAAGCAGTAGTGTTCTCTCACATTACAAACCATTCACATAACACTATCTCATCTGCAGATTAATTCAGCTGAAGAAACAGCAAACTCATGTTTTCTGCTCAACACTAGCATGGCAAAGCTATGGAAATCATGCAGCTTTAAGCATTACATTTGGAAAAATAAAGTCATCAGTATGAAGATTAGCACATTGTTACAGATGCACCATGATTCCTTGCTGAAAGGGAGGGGGAAGCAGAGTTTCTCTTCCTTGTGTTAAATATTAGGAAATATGAGCTTAGTGTAATTTAAAATTAATGGCATTTTCATTCTGCAAAGAGCCCCTGGAGGAGAATGAAGAGGTTTTAAATAGACCAGCTGTGCTGCTTCTATAGAGCAGACAACAAAATATTAATTATTTCCCTTGACTTCTCACCATAACAGTTCACGAAAGACCTGAGTAATGGGAAGCAGAAATAGATACTTTCTTTTCTGTAGATGAAATTCGAGATAATAAGCTATGTAAAATAGATAGTTATTTCCTGTGAAGGTCTGTATGCTAACAGCACTTGTGACATTTTATTTCATTTGAACTATTAGATTTCCTTTTATCGTTGTCATTTTGTTTAGGGTACAGTGTTTCTAAACATCCTGAGCATTGACCTTAAATTATCATTGAATGCTTGAAAAGCTAAAAATAGACTGCAATTTGACCATACGTTAGCTCCTTAGCATATTATCTTATGTTCGTCTACTTTTGTAAAATTTTGGTTATCTTTTAACATTATTGGCTTGCTATTGCTATCCAAAAATAAGTGGATATTTAAAATGCAAGCCCTAGCTGTCAAAACACTTGAAATCTGAATAACTTGTAAGTACTTCTGCTTCAGATCAAGTAAAAACAAACAGTGCACCAATGAGGTAAACCAAAACTTTGTAAAACAGAAATACTTTGTAGGAAATAGCCCAAAGCCACCTGTAGTAGGACAAGTTTAATGGTACTTCAAAGAACAGAATTCAATACAAAAAGAATACAAATCTCCAGTCAATCGCTTTCATCCAATGAAAATCAGGACTTCATCAGAAGAACATACAAAAAGCTATAGATGATTTAAATAGTAAAACCAGCACTTCCCATGACCATCAATTAAAATTAGTGACATCATCACAACTTAAAGGTCCAGTATGATTTAAAATCAGGAACTAAAACAGTCATGTTAAAATAGTAGATTTATATTTCAAAATAGGCATTAGGGAACAGCAATCATTGATACCTGGACTAGTGTTGGCATTTAACCTTAGTTGCCCAAAAAATTCCATTGATTCCAGTTTATTTTACCAGTGTCCCCCCCAATGTCTTCTTTCACTATCTGTAAAATACCAAATTGGAATCTGTGCAAAGGGGACAGTTTTCTATGTACCTAAATAGACCATTATTTTCACTTTTAGTTCGTATGGAGTATAAGTGCTCGTAAATACTTTTTCGAAAGGGTCTCTCTTTTTTCCCAATATAAAATTATTGACATCCTGTACATACTGCAATGTATACCTGGGTGATATTCAGGGGTAATAGTGAGATTTTCCAGAGTGTTGGTAATACCCCTAGGTTTGTAAATAGAACCGATTTTTAACTTGAAATACTTGTTAGAGCACCCGAAGGCCCCAGAGAATCTAAATTTTAAAGGTACATTTAAATGTGGTGCCTGTGGTTACTGTAGGTACATCCTGGAAGAGAGTGACATCTGTGTGGGGGACCTTCCCATGACTGTTAGACTAGCCACAGGAAATTGTGGGTCAAGGGGTCTGGTATACATTGCAGTGTGTACAGGATGTCAATAAATACAATCATTTAACAATTAATTTAACAGAAATAAAACAAAATCAGCATTCAAAGGGGCCACTTGGGAATTTGTGGCAACCTATTATTTTGCCCCCAAATGGGAAATACCAAGGAATTTGGTACAGTTGAGAGGTATGCAATATCATAAGTTTCCCGACAAGGACCTCTGTAATTAGATATCAGTACTAACCAGGGGTCAGCCACGTTTCTTGGGCTGTTCCAGTGTCCGATATGGGCATGGGAGAAGCATCTTTTCTAGCTCTGAGAGACACTTCAGGAGATGGTTCTTAGTGTAACTGGGGCAAGAGACCATTAGAAGGGGCAGACATCTCTCCTTCAAGCTGGTTTTCTTCCATAGGATCTCTTTTTAAGAAAAAACAAAAGATTAGTCATTGCTCATTTGAAGATGAAGTTACAGTTAAGAAACATGAATCTCTTACCTTGGCAAGACGAGCATTACTGGCATTGAATCCTGGTACACAAAAGCCATTACAGGTGCGCATCCGCTATAAAGTAATTCCTGAGAAAACAGGATGTGATGATTCTGAATTTAACAGAGATAAAGGTTCTTCTCCTGTAAATTCCCAAGCCCAGCTCTCTGATGTGAGGAAAATATATATATTTTTTATCATCCTGTGGAGGAATTTTCTTTCAATCAAACCATAGCCAGGATAAATGAGGTATTTTTCTGAGAACAAATATATGTTCTCTCTGAACTAAAGAGATGCTATGATATGTTACAAATGGATGTACCTCATTTCTCACCCATTCCTCCTACACTGCCAGCCCTGGAGGATGTTGAATGCTGCCTGTAGTCATCCTGATACTGAACTATCAGTCCCTTAAAAAACAAAGAAACTGTATAAGGTATCGCAAGGTAATACATTTCTTTTCTTTTACCTTAGATTTGCTCGAGCAACAGTTTTAACTGTCTTTTGCTGACAACAGGGTAGGTCCTTACACAAAAATTTCTCCTGCTAACAAATGGACTTTATAGGTAAGAGAATGTTTTTTTTTTCTACTTTAGCCTTCAGAATTAGTAGATATAAATGCAGAAGTTTATGCTTTGTTATATGGATGGTTTGAGGAAATTGTCTACCTCTCTTCCTGCAGAAGAAAGCTCTTTTTTTGAACTAAGTTGTTTCTACCCAATCACAGGTTTCTAAACATGCTTTGAATAGTGTGTATAATTGTGCAGATCCTATGTTTAGGGCTACTGCTACTGTTACAATGTTGAAAAGATATGCTGAGATACTTAACCAAAAGTTTGCTAATGAAGTAAACTTTGAAATATTAGATTTTGCTTAAGATAAGGAAGTATTGTCTGGCTGTTGTGCTACCCATGTTCTCAAACAATATAATAAAATGGTAAAAATCATTGTGGGAATTTCTAAGATTTTTCATGTACCCCAAGACAAATATTATAGGCCTTCCTCTTTCACAAAAAGCCATATAAGCAAAACCAGTCATTTTCTGACAAACAAGATGATAAAAAGAGAATAGCTGGAGGGAAATAAAACAAAATACAAAAAAACAAACAAACAACAAAAAATCAGGGGTCCTTTCAGAGAAAGAGGCAGACCAACAGTACAGAATGACTATGCCAGCATTACACCCCCTTCCCTCTCCTCTGGTCAGTATTTCTACAAATCTGTCACATAAACTGATCAACATCCCTCTTTGGCAAAATATTGTTTCAGATTCATGGGTGCTAAAAGTGGTGCAGGAGGGTTACAAATGTCACTGGATACAAAAACTTCCTTTCAGGGGAGTTCGCCCTCACCCTCCAAACCAAATAAAATATTTTCATCAGGTTCTGTCTTTACACATCAAAGAACTAGTGCCCATAAACTGAAGAGGTAAAGGTTTCTATTCCAGAATGTTTCTGGTAACAAAGAAATAGGCCTGTTGGAAACCAGTACTAGATCTTTAATTTCTAAACATGTATGTTAAAGTACCAAAATTTAAAATGTTGCCCTTGCAGAATATACTACCCCTCATTCTTCCCTTCAGTCACATGGTAACACTAGATTTAAAAGATGCTTACTGCCAAATTACCAAAGCCATAGTCTTCAGGAAATTTCTAAGGTTCTCTGTTTCTGGGACACATCATCAGTTCTCTGCATTATTGCTAATTTTAGCTACAGCTTCAAGTATGTTCACAGAATTTCTAGCGCCATTCTTAGTTTATTGCAGACTAAGTGGCTTTCATGTTTTTTTTTCTTATTTAGACAACATGCTTACCTCTGCAGAGTTCAGCTGTTAGGAGTCATTAACTTGGGTAATGTCTGTTTTCACCAATCATTACTTCCACATTAATATTTTCAAATCCTCCTTGACTCTGTTCCACTGGATTGTGTTTTGTCGGTTGCCATATATATATATACTTCTCTTCAAAAGGCCTTTTTTTCACAAGATAAGGTAGATGTTTATGTGGAATCTTTTCTAAACTTCTCCAGTCAGGCTCAGATTTTGCAAGAAAGTCTCAGAATTATATGATTTGTGGCTTCTATGATTTATGCGATTTCACTAGCCAGGTTACACATGAAAGTGACACATTGTGTTCTGAAAAAAACATGGACTCAGCATTTGAATTCCCTGGAGTATCAAATTCCAGCTTTAGGCCTTTTAAAAAGGGAACTGCCTTGCTAGAGACTAAACTCAGGTCTCCCATTCTGTCGTCAGACCCCAGACCAATCTCTTACTTGCTTAGGGGAGCAGTTTCCATGGGGTAAAGTTGGAAGGAGTGTGGAGTCTTTCAGAGAGATCAAAGCACATTAACATGAATAAGATGGTGGTTGTGATTTATGCCTTAAAGTCTCTCCATCACCTATGGTCTTCAAGTGATTACAGACAATACCACAGTCATGTGGTACATAAACAAGCAGGGAGTTAGAAGTTTACACCTCCTGTGCAGGCTGGATATGATTGCTTGGGAGTTAGCTCTTCAGCATTCATTAACCCCCCCCAGCATCTTATATTCTGTCAGAGCAAAATATATTGGCTGACAAGCCAAGCAGGACCAGAACAGATGTTTATGAATGGAAACTGAATGGGGGAGGGTGTCTACCAGGAGCTGTTTCAGTTTTGGGAAATGCCACAAATAGATTTGTTCAGCTCCTTTTAAAGCAGACAACTAAACAGATTTTGCTTTGACTCCCTGCAAGCAAGCCTGGAAAATAGATGCATTTTCATTTGCTTATGTGTTTCTACTGATATGCAGAGTAATTCTGAAGAACTGGAAGGACACCACAAAAATTATTGTGGTGACCCCCTTTTCATTCAGGCACACTGTTTTTTTCTTCTTATGGGGTTGACCAAGGGCAGTTACCACAATCTGTCTCATAGACTGGATCCTCTCACACAAGATGAAGGAGTTTGATACATCCCAAGCTCAATCAACTTCAACTGATTTCCTGGATGATTCAGTTCTAACACCTTTTATGTACCTATGAATAAAATTCAAATCCTGAGTCTGTGTGTTTTTAATGTGGACATGCAGCAGGTAATGACGGAGGCATGAGTGTCTGCTACTAGAAAATCCTATATTGGTAAGTAGAAGCGATGTTTTAATTGATGCCTAACCAATAACCAGGGGCCCCATCAAGGCTTTTGTGGCATTGATGCTCAAATATTTGTGAGTTACTTTCCTTTGACTTCTGTTATTCCTATTAGTATTCATCTTGTAGCCATTTCAACATGTCCACCCATGGAGCCTCTTTTTTTTCTTCTTTCTTTGTCAGAAAACAGTTTTTGAAAGGAGTTTTACACCTGAGACTTCCTCATAAACAGGTTATTTGTCCTTGGGATCTCAGCTTTGTACTGGAAAAGTTGACTATATCACCTTTTGAACTAGCCCATCAAGCTGATTTAAAGTTCTTGACTTGGAAAACTGTACCCATCTTTTCTCTGACATCCACAAGAAGAATATCTGAGTTGCAAGGTCTCCTAGTGAGTGAACCCTATCTGATTTTCCACAGGGATAAGGGCTCTCATAGAACAAACCCCTCATTCTTGCCCAGAGTGGATTCAGAGTTTCCTTTGAATCAAGCCATTGAAGTATAACCCACTTCTCCTGATTGCTTCATAGCCAGAGAAACCTGGTTAAAGGCAATTACCAAAGAGACACAAATGCCCTGACCAGGTTATCATATACTCAGGCTAGACAGAACCCACAAAAAAGCAGGTGAAGTTGTTATTTTCTACAGAAACATTTTAGATCTCTCCACTTATTATGATTCCATACCCTCTTTCAAAAATACTGTACTTCTCATCACACTACTCAAACTGAATAATCACAAATCTCTAGCCATCATAGGTCTGTACAAACCTCCTGGTAAACCTGGACTGGAAACCATCTTACTAGGAGATGTTGACTTGGACTAGCAAAAGGTACCCCTAGAAAAAAACAACAAATTAATTTCAGCTATTCAGATTCCCTCAATTGATCAAGACTCCAACTAGAATTAACAAGGTGATGTCTAAAGAATACATCCTAGATTGGATTCTAACATCTACCCCAAACAGTTTTGACACAAGTGGCACCCTGTCCAATAGCCTAAGTGACTACCATCTAGTTATATAATCAGACACACCAAAACATTTAATCGCTATAACAAAATCAGTAACCTTAGTAACTTCAATAAAGAAATGTTTACTTCCAGCCTGCTGCAGATCAGCTGGGATCCACTTAAAACTCTTGCCTTTGATGAAGCAGTAGACTCGTTTAATACAATATATCTAAATATCCAAGCAGTGCAAAAAAACATTAAGAATCAAAAGATTTAAACACAAACCAGACCATTGGCTGACTAAGAAAACAAAGCAACTCCTACAACTTGGAGATAAAGCCTGGAAGCCATAGTTACAAACCAAATCTAAAACATCTCTGCAATAATATAGGCAGTTAAGGAACCATAGCAAACAGTGCACAAAACAAGCTTTTTATAGTAACACTAAAAATTCATCATCAAACAATCAGTAAACTTCTGGAAATCCTTAAATACATTGCTCAGTCCTAGAAAATCATCCCACCCCAGCCTGTTCCCAATAACTCAGAAAATATTGCTTCACAGTTTAACTCACATTTTATAACTACAGCAACCTGTCTTCTACAAAACAAAACTATTAGAAATCTAACCATCTCACCCCAATCATTGAAGCCAGAACATACCTTCACACTTACTCCAGTGCCAGCATCTGCAATAAAAATGCCTATGCTACCTTAAGGCAACGACCACTGCCATACCTCTCAACCTGGAAACATCAAAAATCTGGACAAAGGCCCATAAAAATAGGTACAAATAGGTACACGTATTAACATAAATTTGCATGCATAATTATGTAACCCCACACACTCCATTGGAATTGTGGGATACAAACTTTCAAACACAGACTGAACAGACAACCAAAATATAGCCCAATATAGCCCCAGAGTCCCCCTGCAGCCATTCCAATGTCCCACTACTTGGCTACTTTGCCCTATTTACCATAAACACTAATGCGCATACTGGTTTACTTCTACAGTGATTATTTGGATTGCATTTAAAACTTTTATTTTACATTTTATAACGCAAACACAAATACATCTGCTAAACAAAGCAATACAGTCTCACAATGAAAATAGACTTAGCATTAAAACTTTTCTGCCCTTGAAACTCACATTCATTGAAACAGCACTGAAACCCACATTCAAAGAAAATGCATCTGGCCAGTGGTGGATAAAGATTACCTTTGGTCTGTTTTCAAATCCAAGGCCCCTTGCACACAAAACATGGATGTGTTCTTTGATACACCTTCCTGACTGTTAAATTATATTCCTTGTATAATACAGCAACAGCACACTTGTTCGAGCGCATTTTAAATTTTGAACATTTTTCCAGTAAGCAATGAAACAAAATGCATGAACCAATAATGACAAAACTGCCCAAGTCACAACATTTCCATCATAAAAGTCTGCTCAAACATCTACAATCCATGAGTATCAGTAAGTATGCACAATCTCTGCAGAAGTAAAAGTCTTAGATAATTCCACATTAAAGAGATCTGTAACTAATGAAGAGATTGTTGCTAGCAAACAACTTTATATTTCATTATTTTATCTACAAATAAAGTGCCTCTTCAACTTGCTCTTTAGGAATACATTGCCTATGCTATGTTACATTAAAAAAAAATTAAGCTAGCAATATTGCAATAGGGAAAGGAGCGGCATCATTTTCACTGCTGTGCTGACTTCTCATAGCAACAGTACATACAATCATTTGAAAAATGATTGCACCTGGCTACTAATATACTTATCTTACTGCTAACAAAGAAAGTCGACCTTGGGGCAAACTGTTCTGTGTGGATATATACTCAGTGAAACTCAGTTTTGCAAGGCAGACACAAAGATGCATTATGCTTCCAGACTCGGGCTGAAAACTGGCACTTTTGAATCATATAAGTTGAAAACAACGTTAAGAATTTCCCTTAAAATGGCTACAGATATTATTCTAGAAATGCACATTTTTCAGACTCAAACTGAGAACTGATACTTCTGTATTACAGGAATCTGTGTGATAAGAATTTCCCTTAAATGCCAGATCATATTAGAGGTATACAGTCAGCAGAACAATACACTAAAAGTCTGCTAGAAGGAAACAGATTCAGCAGAGTGAAAAACAATTTAAGCAAAAACATTCCAAGAGCGTTGTAATCAAGCATATGGGGAGCGATTAACTTTGCACATTTCCCTTAAATTCAATACCATATAGCCGCTGTGAATACCAACTCATTTCAATTTAATTTTATTTATTTAACATTTGTTTACCGCTAAAGTCCAACTTGGAACAAAATTCAACAAATCAATTTTTCAGCAGATGCCCAGGGAGAAATGTCTTTATTATTTAGGAAGAAATCGGAGGAAACCCACACAAACACAGGGAGGAATGGACATGCAGACTCCACACAGAAGGCAGTGGCACTGTTGCCCTAATCCAAATCAAACCAGAGAACCGTACTGTGAGGCAACAATTGTAAATCGTGGCTGCACCACTGACTGCATCATGGTGCCAAACTGCAATTTGTTTTCCCTTGAGTGGATCAGCGTACACCTATAAGATGACTTAACAATAAAACAAAGTAAGAAAACACTATGGACTGTTCATTTGTAAAATACTGCGATGCAGAAATTACAGCACTGACAGAATGGAAGACACCATTACCAGTGTGCTACTAACTAAATGCAAATGTGATGGATTAAATACACTTTTTGCTTTCAAATTCAGAGCAATACAAGGGAATATGACTGCGAGCTGCACCTGCTGCAAACATAACTTAGTCTTACTCTTAGTACCTTAGTGGGCAAAGCATAGAGGAAGTTATTTATCGTCTGCTTAGTACAACACAACACACATACATCACTAGCGAGCTGTTCAGATGCTGCCTGCTAGTGCTAAGCTAAAGTTACGTATCTGCGAGTGTGACTGCTGCTGCCTACAGCTTACATAAGTTACATTAATAATGCACATTACACATTTGTTTTTAGTACATTAAAAACCAAAGAGGCTAGAACGAACTACATGAGTCGGCGCAGAGTTAATGAACCACTCGTCCACTCCACTCACTGCCTGATTAGCTGGGTCGGTCCGTTAACAAAATTCGTTGGTTCCTAACCTCACCTGGAGCCCATTAAATTCTGTGGGTAGTAGGTAGGTGCTGGGTGGACTGAAATTTTAAATTTTGCACAAACATCTTCCATTGCTGTATTAACGAAACAGCTATAACTGCTTCCAGCACTGAAAAGAAGACTTCTAATATGAAATAACTGTTCCCGCTGCTTGCAGCATTTGAACAGCCCAGCTGGAAATGTATGTAGAGCTATTCCGATAGGTTGGTAGCGCTGACGGCGCTGATGTCATCGCGCACATGATGACGTCAGCCAAAATAGCGCGAAAATGTAAAAATAATTGGAAAAAATCAGAAATGATGGGGTGTCATTCGGGAATCGTGGCACCCCATCATTTGGATCCCAAAACTCGGGGGAAAAAATGAGGAATCCGGGATGGCTGGGCGGTATGACCACTGCCCCTGACCAACATCCATATGAATACCTCAAACTCACTGCAGATAGCTTTGCATATCCTGTCTTGATTCTAAATAACAGCTCTGTGCAAGAAAAATGTGTCCCATTCACCCTTAACTTACTGCATATATTACTTCTCATAACATCCTGTCTCCCTCATAGCATGTTTTCAGACCCAAGTGCTCTTCTAAAGCTCACAGATATAATAAATCACAATAGAAAATCGGGTCTTCTAAACTCATCTTTATATCTGAATTTATCCAAGGCATTCAACACAGTCATCAAATTATCCTAACTAAACTGTCTTCCCATGCACTATCACCTTCTTCATTTAACTGGTTTCTTAGCTACCTCACTTATAGCTCACAAGTAGTAAAATGCCAAGATGATTTCTTCTCTTTCCTTCTTATATCTGTTGGAGCCCCACAAGGCTCCATCCTAGGACAACTACTGTTTAACTTATTTATCAACAACCTAAACACAGCATGCCAAATAGGCCACAATAGGACAATACGCAATGACTCCACTTTAATAATGTTGCTAGGACACTACCCATGTTCCAGTAGATGTTCTAATTCTTCACTGTTGCATAGCCACACCCACCCTCCATCCTCCTACTCTTTTATATAACTGGAGTTGGGATATAGAGTAGGTTTGTGTTTGTTACTGATGTCATATTTCCTTGTAATTATTGGTTGTTTGGTTCAGGATTTTTAGGCTTTTCTTTCCTTGTATGGACAAGAAAGCCCTGAAGAGATATTCACTCTGACTTCTTATTTATTTCCTTTGGACTGGCTAGACAGCAGTCAGAATGAAGATGTGGAAGAGGCCAGAGCTTTTTGAAGCTGGCCAGTTGTAGGCACGAAACAATCCATATACCGTAGTTACTGCAGCAGTGAGGAATTTTGTCTACTATTATGTGTAAGTGCAACTTAAGAACCAGAAACAAGGAACCTCTGTCTATGCAGCAGAGCAGAAAAAACAGGAATCGCTCACTAAAGGGCTCACGTAGTGTCCGACCCTTCAGGACTATGCCCATATAAGATAAAGCAGTCCACTACGGGGTCTATATTACAAGAGCGAAAATACTATTAAGAGAATACTAAAACCCTGACACCTATTGTGTGAACCGCGGATATCCTGAACACACTAAACTGCGGAATTTTAAATGTCGAGCTGTTATACTTGGCCAGCCCCACCACCCGCTACTTACTACCTACCCAAACAAAATAAATAAAGCACATACATACACTAACCAAACCCTACTTCTAACCCTAAATAAAGCACAAACACCCTACTTCTAACCCTACACTAAACCCCACTTACACAACTATCTATACACTATCCTTAACCCCTCCCTAACCCTAAGGTCTGTAACTACCACACACTTCCCCTACATACATATATCCAAACAAAATAAATAATCCACATACATACATGTAACAAAACTCTACTTCTAACCCTACACTAAACCCCACATATACAACTATCTCTGCACTATCCTTAACCCCTCCCTAACCCTAAGGTCCATAAGTACCGCACACTCCCCCTACAAAAATATACACAAACAAAATAAATAATCCACATACATACATTTAACAAAACCCTACTTCTAACCCTACACTAAATCTAATATACATAACCTATCTATGCATTTACCTTAACCCGCACCCTAACCTTAAAGTCCATAACTATCCAACACTTACCTTATACAGCTATTTCACAGACGGGCCAACCATGATAATTCAACATTTCTGAAATCGCGGTTTTGTACTTTCGCTATAAGTCCGTTTCGCGCAATACATGTTGACATTTACATATTCCCATAAATGGACTTTCGCTCAACTAATATAGACCCGTCCACTCCACATAAATAAAGCCAGCAAGAATCTTTAATAAAAAGGTTAAGCACTTTCGTCCCTTCTAATCTGTTGGGACTTCATCAGAACCAAGATAAGCGTATTCAGCTGACTTATATAATCAAAAAAAAAAAAAAAAAGTGACAGGAAACTCTATGTGACAAGGAACATTATATGACAAGAAACATCATTTGACAGTATTACAATCTTAACTGAAAAGTTCTAAAATAGATAAAACTTCTAAAATAAACTGATGAGCTCTTATATGGGCATAGTTCTGGAGGGCTGGACACTAAGTGAGCACTTTACTGTAAGTGCAACTTACACAACTGTACTTTTGATAGTATAGAGAAAACTATGGTATGCTAGGCAGGTAACATTAAAGGCGTGTTTATGTCTTTGAATAAGAGGAAGGTGAGTGGATAAGAAGGCATAATAAATACAGAATTAAAAGATATTAAGGGTGGTATTGTCCTGTTATTATGCAATTTGTGTAATAGATCCTTGAGAGAAGACAGGACGATTGTGTTGAAGGAGACTGTAGGTGTTCCAGTGTGTAAAGCGAAGGAACCAAGGCATTCCATTTCTTCATATAGATCAATATATTAATTATGTAATGTTACAAATGCTATGAAGAAAGTCATAGAGCTAAAAAAACTTTGGGGTGGGGTTGGCCAGATTTTATGTTATCTGTGTAACAGATCTCTGAAACAGTGGGACTACTGAGTAGAATGGTAGTTTGGAATGAATCCCCAATACTTGATGGTTCCACTGTTCACCGCTGTGATTAGAGCTGTTATGGACTTCTCTAGTAAATCATTTTGAAAGGTTACAGAAAAGATGGGAAAAGTTTGTGACTGTCTAAAATCTTATGATTATAAGACTGGGGATCAGATGCTGGATTTATCACACTGATGGGTTAGGAAGGCCATTATCTTGATTTTTAGAACTCTTAGAGCTGAGTATTTGTTCATTACATTGGGCTTAACAGTTGACAATACAAGTGTTAATCTACATGAATTGGTTTACAGAATGTGCAGTCCATTTGTGGAACAGGTTACTTGTTGTGTTAAAGGTACTTTGCAATGTTTTATGAAGGCATCTACCACTGACATGGTATAATGTCCTAATCATCAGCTTCTAGATGGCCTTCGTGCATTTTATATTCATCCATTGTAAGTTGATGCTGTTTGCTGAGATGACCCTGTTTCTGGCTGAGGTTACTGGCATTTAAGTATTTATTGTGAGAGTCATGTGATACTGTATATCTGTCAGATCAATTTGGCTTTACTAAGGTGTGCAGTTTAATATGTTTTCATGGCTACATACACATAAAAAAATTAACAGCTTAATTATTAGTTTGATAAATATATGTTTTAATTCAAGCTCTTAAATTCCTTTCATATCTATGTGGCCATAATGCCATTTTAAACAGCATGTTTTAGTAGAGTCCCATTGACTTGTGTTGAGTGTGACCATATGTGATCCTTTTAATACATTGTTAGATGTCAACACAAACATCCTTACAAATTGTCATGTCACTACATTAGTGGCAAGTCTTGGGAATTGAGTACAAAAATTACTGAGGCTATTTGAAGCAGCTGCTCAGTTTACAATGATAATGAATACATCTAAGCCTGTATGTTGAGAGCATCAGCTGTACTGTGGTCATTTACTGCCCTTATCAGACCATCACTTTAAAAGGTTTTATTTGTGTGGATGGTTTTAAGAAAAGTGTCCGTATCTTTTTGGCGACAGAAAATATTTAATTTAACAGAAACAGAATCATGCAAACTGGAGTTGGGCACAATTATTTTCTCCTCTGGAAACTGATAAATATGTATGTTTGTATACTGACTAAAATAAATATAAAATACTGAAAATTTGTATTTCAGGAAAAGTTAATAAAACATTTTCAGATCCTGATTTTTCATTATAAAAGTTCATTGACTTTACTAGATCATTAGAAATTTCTGTAGGATAGAAAAATGATATAAAAATGTGTCAAAAGCAGAAAAGAATGAGATAAAAAGAAACTTCAGAACCCAAAGTTAATAATTTTAATACTACAAACTAGAGACAAAGTAACAACTCCATTTGCAGATACTGTGGTGACTCACATCCTCACAAAGAAATGCCCTCCTCAGGAAACTAGATAATTTGCAAGCAAATACATAATTTTGTACTAGTATATCTAAGTTTTGACAGATGTTTTTGTCAGAATATAGAAGAAATTAGAAATACAACAAAGAACAAAATGTAAAAGTGCTGTTTAACAGTACATATGGACTAAATGTTTTCAAAATAACATAAAATCAAAGTGAATAAACTGAGAGTAAGACATATGGATATTGTTATGTCAATGTAATATGTGGACATGCCAGTATTACACAACTAAAACGGCCTTTAAGAAATATGAATACATAAAGTAAAATGTTGATAGATTCAGATGTCTAGGTTAATTTAATAAATAATGATAAAAGCAGCAAATAAAAATAAAACCAAATTCACAGTAACTAACTGTATAATTGTCTATGCCCATATTGTTGTATAAAACAAAAAAGTTACATTGACGGAGATGACTGATGAATAATAGATTCAGCCAATCACTTGGCAATTTCCAAGTATGAATTTGGACTTCTAAAATGGAGACCTCCATTAACCAGATATATCAAGTCAGCTAATCTACTTTATGGGGATTATTGTCATGTGGATGGTGAATTATGTCATGGTGTCTCTTATTTCACTGAACTTGGCGGTTAAGAGTGATTGATGTAAGATGAAATCTAAGGTTCAGAGATATGAAAGCTGTAATCACTTATAGTCCAGATATCTGAATCACATTTTGCATAATAAAAAATTGTTGGCAGAATTTTCCTGAAATTGTATTTTTTTCTGTCAAAAAAAAATCCCTCTTTATCTGTTGTTAGCTATTATCTTCCTTCTTCTGTTTACCCAATGAGCTATGAGACATTAATATTAATCCTGCCAACAAGGATGACAGATATGATGCATTGATGAACTATTTGAACCCTGAGATAAACCTCACAAACCTTAGTGGCACTTTGAACTGTGCTTGTCAGAATATGGGATTTTTTTATTTAGAAGTCACACGGAGAATAATCGCTCACAGGGGATACTATGCCATAAAATATAAGACTGCAGACTAAGTTTGTAGAACATGTTTTTCATTTTGGTAACCAGAAGCAAATGTCAGATCATAACGTGGCTGGCTACAGAGCATGTGCTGCTTAATTTTTTTGTTGGATCTTGAGATTATTGTTTCCCAAATGTCCTCTAATATGAGAACATTCTACTATACAACACTATAGACAAAGATATAACTGATTACATCAATGCAGTCAGTCATCTAATCATGGTGGCAACTGGGTTTAACTTATGTGACATTCCCAAGTATTTAGTGCAGGATGCATCAGAGCATCAGAATCAGAAAATAATAAATGTGTCTGTCACAAAATAAATTATACAATTGTTTTAAAACCTCCATATTTTCCTAAGTTCAATATATTATCACTTCAGAATCTTGTATTCTTTATCCCAACACTAGCTTTCATGGCCTAGATAGACCTAAAGGACACCTATTACCCATTCATATTAACAAACAGTTCAGGTGTCTCCATAAGAGGATATTTCTGACTGAATCACTAGTAAGTTGGTAGTAATTTTTCTATTATTAAATCCTCTTCTGTCAGTGGAGTGAGTGTCCTGTAAGCAGCAGTGAATAATAAAGAAAATGCCATATATGCTCTTCTAACAACAGTATGACTATACCATAGTCTAATAGTGATTAGAGTGTTAACAATCCCCTCCCAACTTTGACAGTGGTTGAATGCCTGAAACTCCTTCAGCTTTGCCAGTGACGAGGAGGGTTCCTTTTTACTCCCTACCCATCCTGCCAATGGAATCTCACAATACAGTCACTCATCCTGTCAGTACATGGAGTGCATGCCTACTTCCTGCTCAACTTGGTGATGCACCCACCTGGATGTTAACATTTTGTATAATTAATCCTCACCCCCAACATGGGTAGTACTCAACACCTCTGCCAGACAATTAAGGCAACAATGAGTCACCACTTGAATGCAACATGTAAGGCATGCATGCAGATACTGCAGACCCATTCATGACCTGCATGTCCTGTGGTTTCTCCACTGTCATCAAAATATAACAAACTTGGTATGCTCCTTGGGGTATCTATGAGTGTGATTTGCCACTGTTAAGGAAGTGTATTTTTATTGTGTGAGTTGTCTGCTGCCAGTATAGTTTGGGGTGCTTGATCAGAATGTTATGCTGAAACTACTTCATATTGGTGTCTAGAGCTGCTTCCCATTTATTCCTGTAGTTACTTACCCCCCCCCAATATTACTTATTGGGCGAGAACCATCATGGGAAGCCTCATGTCAAATCTTCTCAGTGCTGAAGGCAATTATTCATGATTCCTGCTACAACCTCTGAAAAAAAAGTTGTTGGTACTAATTTCCTCTACTGGGGGAACTATCATTATGTGAGTACATATCTGTGATACCTAATACGCTTCCAGAACCATATCTACAGCTTTCTGAGTCTTTATAAATGATTTTTGGCACAAGGCATGTGTGCATAAGCAAGATAGTCCAAGATGCATGCCCAGTTCTGTGTGTCGTCTTGATTTTCAGAATGTTAACTTTCCATTTGAGGGTTTATATCAAGTTGTTTCTGTTTTAGCACTTTCAGCCAGTTTACCTGGCCCCAGGTTAGCCATTGTATTTGCTCTGACTTTTTATTTATTTATGTAATGCATTTGTTTACCACAAAAGTCCAACAAGGCATGAATCTCTTAAGTGGAGGTATGGGGAGAAAGTCTTCAGGCAGAAATACTAAAACAGAAGAAACAAAAATGAGGCACATACTGAGCAATACAGTGCACTGTGTGTATTGCACTGCAAAATATAAAGATAAGTACAGCATCATACATTGTATTAGCAGACATTGCAATGCAGGGCATTTAAAACATAAATGTATCACCAAAGAATGTATCAACATATAGTACAATAGATAACAACATTTGATTAGTTTACATTTGATTATTAGGTGTGTAATATTTCTTCCCAAGGCATTAGTTTTATAGCATTTGTATTTACTGATAATCGATTGAAAGAATTTTTAGCTGATTTTTTTTCTGGCGCTAGTGTATGCAGTAAAGTTGTAATCCACACCACAGGAAGAAGGAGCCTTCATGAATGCTGAATAAATTCCTTTAATCCTTGGCAAAAAGAGTATATAAGCGCTTTTGTTATAAACCATAAAACACCATCAGATAACAAATAAAAAAGACTCAAGCCTGTGTTTAAATATCCTTCTTTTGTATTGAGAGCACATCTCACCACTATTAAGTCATTTTGATTTATAAAGACTTGTCCCTCTATAAACCAAACAGAAATAATTGCACTAAAACTGGTGTAAAAATATTCGTACTTGAAAAGACTTGAAGTTTGCAACCAGAAACTGTATAAAAAATGTATGTATATATGTTAACTTGGTGGCAGTCACCCACAACCCCTAGTACCGTGTTACATCTCCTAAAAAATCTTTTTTAATACAAAAATTATAAAGCATTTTTGTGAATATGTATAAAATTAAAAACAAAACACCCTAACGATACTACATTTATACAGTTTTACTAAATGCATAAAGTTAAATAATTCATATATTCACACTGGTTAATTTTATCGTTCAAGTGACCTTAACTTTACTATTGGACCTAGGCTGCCCATGTCACTGAGGCCTGGAAACCTGTAAGCCTCTAACTTTATCTGCCAAATTAATTCCTGTTTTTCCAATAAGGTAGACCATGGACCACCCCCCCATGGATTTTTTTCAACCTTTTCCACTATACCAAATTTAAACTCCTGTCCTTCATGTGACAACACTTGCCTATACAGAGCATTGGTAGTTCTCTTCATCTTAATTTCATACATGTGCTCATATATATGATTGTGAAGCTTCCACTCTGTTTTGCCTATGTAAAAGACTTCACAGGATTGACAGCGAGCCCCATAAATGAGACCCATCTTGTCACAGTTGGGTCTATATCAGCATATTGAATGCTGAAAACGCCGAATGCAATTTCATCGAACTGAAATGTTCGAAATCTCAAAAGAGCGAACTGACAGAACATCGATTTCCTTTCCAGGGAAAGAAATTGGTGTTCCGTGCAAAAAAAAAAAAGTTTAATACTTTAAACACTAACAGAAGTGGGGGGGCTTTGACCCCCACACCCCCAACGTGGGGGGGCTGTGCCCCCCCACACCCCCCTACTTAAATATACCAACTTTGAGACCGCACCATAGTGGAGGAAATAGCAAACTCCGATGACGTCCCACAGATTTCTTTCCCTGGGAAAGAAATCGATGTTTCATCAGTTCGCTCTTCTGAGATTTCAAACATTTCAGTTCTATGGAATTAAATTTGGTGTTTTAAACATTCAAAATGCTGACAGGAACCCTCACAGTTTTATTTCCCTCTTATGGGAAAATCTTTGTTTCTCAAATTTATCCTGTCACCCTCCAGGATGTATTTACATGTACTGCATCTCCCACACTTGGTCATCCTAGCCTGAGGTACAGTTTTAATTGTTTTTAAAGGTTTTCCTCTCCATCATGTCCTTAAAGTTGCACCCCCTTCTGTAAATTATAGTTGGAGCCTGACCTAGAAAAGGTTGAAAAAAATCCACGGGGGGGGGGGGGTCCATGGTCTACCTTATTGGAAAAACAGGAATTAATTTGGCAGATAAAGTTGGAGACTTACAGCTTTCCAGGCCTCAATGACAACGGCAGCCTAGGTCCAATATTAAAGTTAAGGTCACTTGAACGATAAAATTAGCTAGTATGAATATATGAAGGATTTAACTTTATGCATTTAGTAAAATGGTATAAATGTAGTATCATTAGGGTGTTTTGTTTTTAATTCTATACATATTCACAAAAATGCTTTATAATTTTTGTATTAAAAAATATTTTTTTAAGAGATGTAACATGGTACTAGGGATTGTGGATGACTGCGACCAAGTTAACATATATACATACATTTTTTTATAAGGTTTCTGGTTGCAAACTTGAAGTCTTTTCAAGTAGGAATATTTTTACATCAGTTTTACTGCAATTATTTCTGTTTGGTTTAAAGAGGGACATGTCTTTTTAAATTAAAATGACTTAATAGTGGTGGAGTGTGCTCTCAATGCAACAGAATGATATTTAAACACAGGCTTGAGTCTTTTTATTTGTATCTGATGAAGTTTTATGGTTTAAAACAAAAGCTCTTATATACTCTTTTTGCCAAGGATTAAAGGAATTTTTTAAGCGTTTGTGAAGGCTCCTTCTTTCTGCGGTGTGGATTACAACTTCTCAGTTTGCTCTTTTTCCTGGTTGTCTTTATTCTTGGTATGCAGAAATTTAATAAAGAAAACAATACAGAAGAATGAGGAAAGCAGAGAAAGAGGTGAGAAGGTAAGTATCATAATATTAAAGGAGAGAGGATATTTTCCATCTGAATATTCAAACCAGGTTCACAGAATTAGAGAGTTATTATGGAGCAAGCTGGTTGCTATTTTAAGAAGGGGTAAGTGGAAGGGTTATGAAAATTCAGCTGGAGATTATATGTTTAGTTCTTTGGAAAAGCTGACAGTAGGGTGGAGTGTTAAATGTGTGATGTTAACTTAGGGCAGAACAAGAGCAAACCCAGTTATGAGCAAGGTGATGTTTCAGCTCTGTTATGAATGATTTTAGATTATTAGTTTGTCTCAAAAGAAATTAGTGTAGAGTTCCATTGTTTATAGCTGGAATGTGAAGAGTCTCCTGCAGTGGTTTTGGATTTAGTTGTGGTAAGCAGCAATTTGTCTTTGGAATGCAGAGTCTGCTAGGGAAGTGGGGATAGAAGAGCATATTTTGGCTTGGACATTGGTCTGGTTTATGTAGTAACTTATGAGTTGTCAGTTGTGACTAAGAAAGAGAATGAGGAAGTTCAAACCAGTTTAGCTGTTTGAGAGCAAAGCAATGGTGGGTTGTACTAGGCTGGTTTCTGGTGAATTTGGCTATTTTATTGTACCACTGCTGTAGTTTGGAAGTTATAGAGGATATTAGGATAATGAAAACTGGGGAGGCATAGGACAGCTGGTAGGAAGTAGGCTGAGGCAATGCTTATTCTTGCAGTGTCTGTGAGGACAAGTTTTTGCTCCATAGTTACTGCCCAGTTTTAGTTTGTCTTTTATTTTGCCTGTTGTATATGATGATAAAATTTAATTCAATCATCTGTGATAACTCCCAGTAAAATGGTGTATGATAGTAGCTCAATTTTTATATTTTTAATGATGTTTTAGTGAAGAGAGTTTTGGGGGTGTTGCACAGCTTAAGTGTGAGTAACATTAGTTTTTCTTTGTTGTGCTGAGGAGAAGATGGAAATTGTTAAGCCAGGTTTCAATGGAAGAAAAGGATTTTTGGGTTGGTTGTTGGAGATCAGATAGTTTTTTTTGCTGTATAGATGAGAACAGAGTCATTGGAGTATATTGAACAACCAAAACATGCCTGGATGCAGAATGTATGTCATCGATGAAAAGATTTAACAGGTAAAGACCTAATATGGATCCTTGGGGAATGCCAACAGTTATGAGTAGGAATATGGAGTAATCATTCTGCCATTTTATAGCTTGCTGTCTATGACTTGAGTAACTGTGATGCCAGGGGAAAGATGTGTTTGTATACCCTAAACAGGAACATTTATTTAGAAGATTTTGGTGACAATATTGAAAGCTTTTGATAAGTTTAGGTATAATGTGGATTGTTTGTCCATTGTCTGAGTTTCTGTTTTCATTAATTGCATTATTAAAATATAGTGGTGCTGTGGTAGTGTGGTTGTTTGGTCGAAAACCATGTTTTGTGTCAGAAAGAAGGTTATATTCCAAAATGAATTTTTGCAGTTGAGAATGTATGCACTTTTAAAATATTTGGATACTGGTGGTAGTACTGCAGTGTGCCTGTAGCTGGAGAGGAGAGTGGAAGGGGTGATTCAGTACAGAGGTATGACACCTGAGTTTCTTTTCCAGAACCAGAAGGCATAATTTTCTGTGATGAGTGATTTATTAAAATTAACAATAAGTATGCAACTGCATCTCCAGCTGTCTTGATGTATTCTGGAGGAAGACTTTTGCCACTCCCTATTCAGCTTTATGAAATCAAACCTACATCTAATGTGATAATAATCTGCAGGGAGTTTCAATGGATTTTACAAATTTTGCAGCTTTTCTGTTGATTTATGGCAGCCAGTTCTGTGCCGTAACTTGGTGTCTGCCTTATATCATGTAGACTACCATCTACACTTCTGCAACTGAAAGGAGTATCAGCTTCTCTAGACTTAACAGACTGAACTTGCATATCAGCTTCTCTATATTTCATAGACTGAACTTACAAGTGATAAACTGGCTGTTTAATGAAATGACAGGACTTGAAATGCTGAGTCTCGACACATACACATACAAAAAAAAACAAATAAAAATGTAGAAGAATAGTGAATATTAAACATTGCTCTTCTCCATGAAACTTTTGCCTTGTCCTCCACACCCGCAAATGTATATATACTTAAAAAAATGTTGCTTTTGTTTTTTTTTTTTTTTTTTGACTATTTTGAAGTTTCAAAACTTTGATCTTATGGTCTCAACCATTTGCAGTTCGAAGTTTTGAAACTTCAAGCTTGTAAAGTAGATCCATTATATATATATATATATATATATATATATATATATATATATATATATATACACACACACACACACACACACACACACACACACGCACACGCACACACGCACACGCACACACCAACACACCGGTTATAAAAAGTGTACATACCCCTGTTAAAAAGCCAGGTTTTTGTGATCTAAAGAAATGAGACCACAATAAATCATTTCAAAATGTTTCCCACCTTTAATGTGATCTATAACCTGTACAATTCAATTGAAAAAGAAATCTGTTAGGGGAAAAATATAAAAAAAAAACTTACAATAAGTGGTTGCATAAGTATGAACACCCTTAAATTAATACTTTGTTGAAGCACCTTTTGATTTAATTACAGCATTCAGTCTTCTTGGGTAGGAGTCTATCAGCATGGCTGATGGCATATTTGGTCTGAGATTGCCCTTACCTATTTTGTGGGTAAAAACTGCCTCATCCATAACTGTAACAGAGCTTTATAGCTGCACTTTATCAGTCTGAGCAATCCAGACTCCAGTAATATATTTGCTGACAGTCTTTCCTCACTGAGAGTTACTTCTTGACTGATATTTCCATCCTGCTACAGACATTATTTCATTATGTGATCCTGCTGCCTTGGGACGTTTTTTCGGGGACTATTCTGTCTAGTATTTTTTTTATTCTGAGCATTCTGGTAGTGTCAGTTTTTGTGATTCCTTTAACTGTTTTTTTCATTACTGCATTTTTTTTATCAATCAATTTTACAAGTTACTGGATGTGTTAAGTATTTATTTCAGTTTTTTTCACTCTTTATTGATCTACTTTCTTTTTATTTTTCCTCTCTGGTGATCTACTGTGTTCATTTGACGATTCTTCTGCATATACATTTACATTTTACTGTATTTTGTTTTCTGTGTTCATTTGTCTATTGTGTGTATTATGCATTTACATTTCTCATTTAAATTATGACAGTCACTGTGTGTATGTATATATATATATATATATATATATATATATATATATATATATATATATATATAATTGCATCATTTTTGTTGGCATCCAATGGCTGTTGAGCAGAGCATTGGTCAGTGATTCTGCCTTCTACATACCTCAGACAAAACATCCTGTCAACCTCCTGCTGTACTGCAGGTTGCACCTATGGGTCCTGATGACCATTTGGGACAGTTGAGGGAACCAGTCTCCAAAAATCTCAATACAGATGCTATAGTCTAATGCTATGTCCATTTGGACAAATGAAGAATAATCTCTAACTTGTTGTGGACTTGTGACTTGACACTCATATTGGATGTTTTGCTTGATTATAATTTAGGTCCTACTCTGGTGGCTATATTGTCCCATGGATTGCCCATAGTTCAGCCTGTTTGCCAGGGATGTTTCAGAAGTTGCTTTGTTCCAGCTTTCAGTCCTGCAAGCGAGCAGTGCCCTGTCTTGAGTCACCAACTTTTTCAAGTACATCACAGTTACAGAAGCAAACTACGCATACTTCCTTGTATGATTTTATGAGGGCATTCCTTCAAGATTTTTCAGACTTCCTCTTCAGCTTGTTACTGACCTATTGTTACTGATTACTGTTGAATAACTACAACATCTGGGTTGATGAGGAGCCCAGGGCTATAGTAAAATAATCTACATCATGAGTGGATTTGAGTATTTTCAAGTCATTCCCTGTATAGCCCATCAATATGGATATGCTGTGGACTTTTTTTCAGCTTAATGTTTCAGTCCATAACTTGGTGGTAGAGACTATCACTTGTTTGATCACTGCTTGGTTTGTTTAGTGGTTTACATCATCAAGATGAAACCACCTGAACTTGGGCTGGTGCAATATAGGAAATTTAGAGTGATAACCCAAGACCTAGATGATGCTGTTTGCTACAGCTGATAGGCGAATAAGTGCAGGTGATGTATTTAAAATTGCAAAAGCTTATGTCTCATTCACAGCATACTTTACAGGGACTTTGTTGTCATATCATGTACATGGACCGTATGGTCACTTCTGAACAATGACATCTAAGATACAGGTTAGGCTGAATGAAGGATTAAGTGCAGGTTGTGCTGCACCTGTCTGCTGGAGGACATACTTTAGTTGGTTGAACTTTATTCTTTCTTTCTGCCATATGGAGGTGTCCTGGAAAAAAAATCTTTGTAGTTCTTCTGTGGCCCAATGAGCAGCTACATTCTTCTGAGTGGAAGGCAGGCTATGTATCTTTATTTTGTTGTACCAATCAGAAAGCTATTTTAATCAATGAATGTGAACTACCTCCATGGTACCTTGCTGTGAGCTGTCTTTGAGTAGATCAGGTGTACCACCTCATACACTTCCTGGGATTTGCTGTGAACTGATTGTGGATACTTTCTAATGCAGTTTGGTTGAGTGTGCTTTGACTTTATCTTAGCAGTTTGTAGAACATGATAAACCACATCTGGATTCAACTCAAGCCACACCAGTTTGGTTACATCCCGCCTGGAGGTATTTGGTCCTGTCCTCTATCAGATTATCTTCGCCTCTCATTTTTTAATCAGTTTTATAGGTGTGGCATTGATTATTCTATCCTTAAAATGCTGAAGTTGAATTCTGAGAATGTAGATGACTATTGCCCAGTTTGAAACCTTTCATTTTTTTTTATTCAACAGAACTTCATTGTAAACTGAATTTGCATTAGCACAGTAACAACAACATCAGTTAAACAATTATGAAAAACCCCACAAACAAATCAGCATCTTCACAGTTGTCGTTATTAGCCTAAATCTCTTAACTCACAGGCAAGCTGGTATTACTTATAAAGCAGCACTAATGCACAGATAGCTAATATATATATATATATATATATATATATATATATATATATATATATATATATATATATATATATACAGAAGCTAGAATTTGGATTTGTAAATAAATGGAGTGCCTTATGGGTCATCCTACACAAGGGTAATAGATTAAGTACAACAGAAAAGATGCATAATTCAGAGACAGAACAAACCCAGGGATGATTTAGACTATGTAAAGATGGGATTGATACTGACAAATCAGAGTGTCCATTTATGATAGGACTGGAATCTAAGCTTAGCATTACCAGATGTGCATTCTAGATTACTTATTTCTTGGATTAGTATCCTCCAGTCCCCAACCACCAGTTGACCTTTCATTTTCCAAGATCACCTTACCTTACTTGCCACCAGCATAATTAAATACTTTTATCCCTCTTGTGTATGACCAAATCAGGAGCATGACCTGTCAATAGTAGAGGTGAAGTAAGTATTATTTTACCTGACCTGGGTTCATCACACCAACACTGCACTTCAGCATTAAGACCATCATGTTCTTTGCACTGCAAGAACTTTGCAGTCAGTCCCTCAACTGACTCTCAGAGCATCTCCAACATTCTGAGGAGAACACTGTAAAATATGGGCCAGTCTGTAAAGACTATTAAAATACTTAAAAGGTATTGCCAGCCAAAGAAGGAGGTTTAGTTTTGATCTTGTGGCATATCATGGAAACAAAAAAATCTCATCCCCAATGAATATGTGAGATGGAGCAATCTAAATCTCTTTCAGGCTTGTCTGTATCTATCTGTTAATCCTACAAGACTTAAAACAAAACATAAAGTATTATAATAGTACCCATTGCTAGGATGGTTTTTAACCTTGTGTCTTTCTACTATTTTGTTAATCTCAGTCAGTCAGAAGAATCAGTCAACTCCAGCCTCAGTTTTGCCAATAGTGATTTTAAAATATTAAAAAAAGATCTTATCCTATATGAGGATATTATATATCTGGGAGAACTCATGCCATCTGAGTATTTGTTTTCCTTTAAGTATTTAAGTTCTGGTTCCTGAGCTAAATACCCGGCAATTAAATAATTCAGATTAGGACCCAAGGACATCTTAATAGGTATTATATCACTCAGCCAGTTAGTGGTCTGTGTGATCCTAAAGACCCATCTCTTACTAAATTATTAAATTTGTAGTGAATTAACTTTTTCTTGCTAGTTGCCCTGTAGATATTATTTTTGATTCATTCATAGAAGCCTCCATGTCTTCACATCTGAGTTGTTAAGACAGGTTTACAGAGAGGATTCTGATTATCAGATATTAAGTCAAGGAGCATCTTAAACTTGGCTGCCTGAGTTTATCTGTCGAAATTGGACCCTCCAATACACCCTGGTCTGATGGCAGGGTCATGATATCACATGCCATCCAAGGCTTCTGAGTATCCCAGAGAAACCCTGTGAGTTGTTGTCTTAAGGACAAAATAAAACTGGGGTTGCTTGAGCATTATATGGGACAGTGGGAGAAGAAAGTTGGATATAGCTTGGATTCTCTGCAACATATTTAGGTATAATCCACTCCAGCTAGATAGACAGTATGGCTTTTGTGTGATTTTTACCGATTGCTCAACAGTCGGTCATAAAACTATACCGAGATGTTTTATAGCATTTTAGTCATTGATACATTTAAACTTGTTAATAAGCTGGTCTGAAGGGAATAGCTGACTTTAATTGAGTTTTAGTAGTGTTATCAGTTCCTCTAAATAAGTTTCCATATTGGTATGTATACCGCACTTAAACTCAAATGCTCCTGCTTTTAACTATTTCAGAATACCAAGCTTAAATTTGTGTATAAAGTACATAACCTTGGGGTAATCCTTGATGATTACCGGGTTCTTATGAACCAGATCTCAACTGTAATTAAGATGTTTTGCTTTCATCTGAGGAATGTTGCCCCCATGAAGTGCCTTCTTCTAAATGAGGACATAGCTATAATAGTGCATGTCCTACTTAACCAATGTGTTACTGTAACTCCTTTACCCGGAGGTCCATAATTAAGAACTTGTTTGTTTTTAGCTAGTCAGAACCCTGCTGCAAGGCTGTCATTTGGCACAGATTTCCTGTATTATCCAGTGTAATATATGTTTTACCTTTCATGCTCACCTTTGGGATTTTTGAAACTTCTTGTCTTGTTGTATTAAGGAGTCTCCCACACTATATTGTTTCAAGAAGGCCTTAAGAAATCCCACCTTTCTGAGCTTGCTTTAATTTATTTCTTAGCTTTTCTGTTACTTGCAGCATTCTTCCATCCTACTGATTAATGATTTTTACTTGGTGTATAGTTTGTTGTCTTTGTCCTATGAGTTAATTATTTCTGTACTATATATGTTTTGTTTATAAGGATTCTGAATGTATAGTTAATATACCAGGTGTCTGACCACCATAGCTTAGTCACATCAGCTTTTATGTAACAGCTTGGATATATACATTCTTGTAAAGCATTTATTTGTATTCAGTATATTACAAGCTAATGTGAAAATTAAAAAAACATTAAAACATTTTTTGCTGCACCTCCACACTCTTACTTTATTATTATTATCCAAGCTCACTGCATTGCAGAGAAAGAGTGAACACTGTCTGAAAGAAAATGCCTAATCCGCCTCACTTTTTCTTCAAGATGCACTAAGTTCAAACCACTTATGACTCAGTATAATGTGAGTAGCTATGATCCCACTCCAGTTAGAAGTGAGCAATAAGTAAATGCCAGCTTAAGCTAACTTAGTCCAGCTACTAACACTCAAGGTTGGGTGATCTGGGGAAGAAACTCTAAGCTGTTTTATACAGTGCTTAGTTATTAAGCACTTGGACTGTAACTGATTATGATCCTTCTCTTGAAAGTTCTTCTGTAATAAACTTCCCTTAAGCTACAAAAAGTCTCAAATAAATAAATTGTCTAAAGGACTGGTCTGATGACTCTACAGTAGTTTTACTAAGCCCATTAATAGTGCCAATGGCTCAGCAGGCAGCACACTCATCTTTAAAACTGGTGAGATCAGAAGGTTGTGGTTTCTGTTCCCACTCATTTACGTGGATTCTTGTAGCAGTAGTGTAGGGCATTGTGTGTGTGTGTGTGTGTGTGTGGGGGGGGGGGGGTTGCACTCTAAGGGTACCATCCTGTGGATGAGATATTAAGCTGATGTCCTGTCTTCTTGATCTTTTGGCACCTCATGTGGATGTAACAGATACCAAGGCACTTATCAAAAAGGAGAGGAATTTCTCTGATGCCATGGCTTCATTACCTTTAGTGAATGTGAGTGCCATCTCAGGCCCCCGCTGAAAATAGGCTGATGGCCCAGTGAAAGTAACTTGGGCAACAAAAGTAACTAACTAAATGAATGCATAGAATTTTAAAAATCATAAAATCACTTTTGCTTGCAAGAATGTGTGCTGTGTAAATAAACTAATGAAATCACTTTTGGACATAATCCCATGAAGGTGCTTATAAATCAGAAACATTTTAATGTTTTACTTAAAATGAGTGAGTCACAAAATAATAGCTGGCCATTCATTTCTCCACATGGTTACTTTAATGCACAGTTGAAATATGCCACCAAATACGATCCTTTAAATTGTAGACAAAAAAAGGGCCATACTGTGCTCAATATGTCCCCTCTTGCTTTATGTCGTGATTACTCATTCAGTCACCCATTATTTAAAACACCTTTCACAATAATTACATGGTTCTGTCCATGACAACACAAAATCCTGCATCACAAATAAATAAGCATAAAATGAAATAAACAATAAAGGTAAGCTAAAGCTGTCATAACTAAAAACATACAACTCAGTCAAATGCTGCAGAATGGCTTGGATTCATGTACAGACTGACGTGCTCAGAGCTGACAGGAATATTTCCATTGACAGATTGTCTGTCACTCAGCAAAACTGAATTCCAGTGTAGGTAGGTACAGACTCTATCTTGAGTCTCCAGGGAATTTCTTATGCTTGATTGTTGAGAAGGAAAAAGATACATTAATGCAATATAAACAAGACAGTTTGTCATTATTTAGGGCAAAAACAGGTCAGCAGATTTAACCTTAAGGCATATATTTCAATGATTAGGCAGACATTTCTGGTTATGCAAGACAGAAATTATATGGCTTGATAATTCGGAATGAATATATTCTTAGCAACTGCATTTTTCACTAGTTTGTTTTGCCTTTATTTACCCTAATAAGCCCAGTTAAGAGGTTGTTTCAAGAGCTCATTCTTTGGGGGTAAATACAATGATCAGAAAGAAAAAATTCTTCCTAGTGGATTGTATGCTTAATCTAGGTAATTTCCTTAAACCAGAAAGAATTAAATATTCACTCTGGCCGACATTTAACCTTTTATATCTCTAGTCTATAAAAATTATGTCTTGACTATGGATGACATGTGATCTTGTAAAATCAACCCAAGCAAGAATAATGGAAGATGTTTGCATCATAGGAATGGTGCCTAAGGAGTAGTTCCTCCGGGATAAACACAATGGTCCCTTCATCTAGCATCTGAACATCATAGCTAGAACTGCCACATTATCAAGATCCAGTTGCATCCAATTGTCCTACATGTAGCCCCCTTAATTTCATTCAGGCAGTTTAAACAAATAAGGATGTTAAAGTAGATTGTGCATTTCCTTTTAGTGGTCTTCAATTGCAAAAAATGTGTCCTGAACAACAGTGGCACTTCTGTGGTATCCCCCACTAGGCAAAGATGAGATCAGCATGTTAATAGTCTTTCATTTAAACAAAAACGAAATGAGATAAAGTGTTAAAATGTAAATGCCTCCCTGTACAATTTTAAGTAATAAAACTTTTACTTCATTCTAGGTATCATGCCACCCCCCCACCACCCCAAAAAAATAAAATAAAAATACTGCTACCTTGTTTTTTTTTTTTTTTCTGGCTTTCTTTTTGAGTTGTGAAGATACAGTAGATTTAGGACTTATTCTACCCTTTACACCAACCTAGAATAAACCATAGAATTCTTACAGTATGTCACTCTCTTTGTGCAGGTCCCCTCACATTTATTCTGGCAGTATTTCATGCATAGGGCTAGTGTAAAGCATTTTATGGACTTCCAAGAAGTTGTCGCTTTCGAGTAGGCAGAGGCTATTTTGCTCCAATGTGCCTGATTAATACTGCCTTTATGACCCATCTTTTCACTTCTCTAATATGCACGTCTCCTTGCTTTAGGTGGCTTTCACATTAGCAAGCTTCTCTGTCAGGAAGCAAATCCATAAGCAGAAATGTATATGCAGTTTTATTATAGACTTCTGTGCCGCACTGACTAATATGCTCTACCTGAAGAATCCCACTGGGTACACAAAATCTATTTAACACTAGCACTGTTACATGGGGCGTTTGTATACAGTTAAGTACACATAAAATGGGCTGGAACCATTGACCATTTGGACTGTAAGTTGCCTGTGCATCATTATCCATTCTACTGCATTGGAGATTATTGCACGGCACGTAATTCTCACATACAGCCACAGATCTGTTTCACTCACAAACTTAGAAATCCAGTAAACTGTCAGCATCTTGAAAAATCATTTAAAAGGGGAAAGCTATCAAACAAAAGTACTCTGAAATACAAAGCAACACACCAGTAAGTCAGTAAATTACAGTAACAAATATTTGAAACAACACCTCAACTTAAATGCCTTACTAAATTTGAGCTATCTTATGGGTTGATGATTGTCACTGTTTGAGACCCTGACCTCATGTGAAAAATGGTGAAAGGGTTTGTGGATGTATTTATGTGGTTTCCACTGAGGAGGTTCAATTAGAAAATGTAATGTCGCTATGAGTTATGTTGCAGTTTGTTGTGTTGTGCAATCCAATGGAGTGCTTTTCAGGATTTTTTCCTCTCGTCTCCACTGTGGTGTGACCCTGGAGTTTAGTATATATAATTTAGTATTTATAATTTAAGGGGTAAGGATGGGGGGGTTGGTGCCACTGAAAAAAAAGTTTTGTATTTTTGGGGTTTTCAACACACCATTTATGATATTCATCTTTTAGAAACTGGTGAGTTGAAGGACCATGGTTTGATCACTTGTCAGTAAACCTTAAATCTGTATAGAAAATAAAAAATAAATAAATAAAAGAAAATAGAAATCAAGTTAATGACAATAATTAAATGCACTTTTCAATAGTAAAAGTACTAAAAGCTCAAGTGTACGTACATTACCTGATCCTAAACAGTAATTGTCATCCAAAAATATGAAAACATTACCTACAGATAAAAGTGAAAAAGAGAAATGAAGCAGTTTAGAAAGGGGCTTGAAGTGAATAAAATGAAGAGACACACATATGTACACACACAAAAATACCACAAAAACTTAGTTAAATAAAGGAGACAAGCATACCATCAGCTAAACCAGTTTAAGAAAATTGATGGGGGGGGGGGGGGCATTACTACTCACATATGTGTTTTACTGTTCTAGCGAGTTGTAACTAAAATGACCTTTGTGAATATTTCTGAAGCTGTGTTAGTGATAGGTAAGTTTTCTGTTCTGTACTCATTCACCTGCAAGGACTCAGATGAGGAATTATGCCCTGTTGGTTTCTGTTTACAAATAGAACTGGGGTCAACAGCACCCAGCAGTTTGACAGATGGGCCCTTAAATAACTACCCTGAAAATGTACCAAATTTCATTGATTTATGACCTTCTCAGTATTTAAGAAGTTAAAATATATGAAGGAGCTATTGTATATTAAAACATAGTGCACAACTTGATAATTATCAAACATAAACTACTATATATAAAATCCAGATTACATAAAACACAAATTCTCATTTATAAATATACTTTGGAGTCATGCCTGACAGCACACTGGGTATGCAGTAATATCTGTACCATGCACAGCTCCTCATGCCTAGCTTTATGTGTATTAGTACTAGTGCAATTAAATGGGAATGGTGGGAATTGAATCTATGACCCCCATTCTCTGTGAATGTCACTACCATTGGACCAACAAGAAATCTCTAGACAGTTAGGTATGTGTTTTCCCCCAGGAGCAGTTGATTACCCTTTCAGCTAGGAACCCACCACTGGTAATTTTTTATTTAAACACGCAAACATACAATGCAGAACAATCAATGAATCTAGTAATATATTAACGATGCAATGAGAAAGGAAAATGTTGCTGATGCTTATCTGGGAGTACTCTGGTCCCCCTACCCCTGCATTCCATGTGGTTGTCTCTGCCACTGGACCAACAAGATGGTCTGGACATTTAGATAGCTGGCCTCCATCAAGAGCAGTTGTTTCTGTTCTCATCTAGGAAATCACCATGATGGTGATTTTCTGAACTCTCAATTATGTAATGTAGAACAACCAATTAACCTAGTATAGTATTAACAACTCATCAAGAAAGGAATGCACTGTCCCTTGGCTAGTGACGATATTAAGAAGTGAGAGACATGGTGTGCAACCACCAAAAGCTTTTTTTGATATGCTTTTTGTGTCCATGTTTAACAGCCATCAATCCTCCCCTACATTGGATGTGGCCCATTCATTCACCTCCACTGAAGATTCCATTCAGTGTTGTAGCAAGAGCTGTCTGGGGGTGGGGGTTAATTCAGGAAGCCAGCTGGTGCTACTATGTCCATGTTCTTTTATTTTTACCACGGACCTTCCCACATACTTTTATGAACTGTGTTGGTTGTTGACTGTTCGACATTACATGAGCTAAGTGGTAGTCTTACAGAGAAATAGTAGTTTGAATTCTCAGATTTTTTTTTCATGCATTTTCATGACCTTCTTAAGTACCTACCTAGGACTAGAAATAGTACATTTAAAATCCCTGCATTTAGCAAAATCACAAAATTCGTTCCTCGTGAATTATGGTGCATTATTAGACACAACTTAATCTGGAATAATATGCCTAGCAAAAATAAATTTCAGGACAGTAATAACATGACTACAAGTTCTACATAGTCACACAAATTCTAACTATTTGAATAAATAGCACAGAGAAGATAACAATAGCTGTACTGAAATAATCCATTTTTATCTCTCATCTATAGAAGATTTATAATGTCATGTGGTAGTAACTCAGTATTCTGAATTTGATTCTGAAAAGTGTTGTATACATTTCATTCCTGAATCAGTTCCTTTGTCTTTTCAGACATTTTCAACACACAGACTTCTTTACACTTGATAGTACCTAAATGTAACACACACATTCTATAAACATTGCATCATGAAGCTGAGTATGAATTATATATTTTATCTCCCTTAAACATCAAGCCTTGAATACAGGAAAGCTCTTCTCAATAAGAAAAATGCATTCTGATTGTATATGCACAGATCTGATTTTATCTGGCCAACTGTTCATGACTGTGTACTATAGCAGTTGCATTTATCTGTTTATTCTGGTGTAGATTCTCTGCTCCTTAAGCTTATCAGTTGTAGGTAGCTGAAAAACAAGCAGTAAGACTTCTAATTTTTTCTCTAACACATTTTGTTTACATTCTTGAAAGTAGGCCCTGCTAACTGTATCAGCTGAGTACATTAGTTTGATAAATTTATAGTAAATTTGTAAGTCAAATTTCTGTAAACTCAGTAATACTATTTGCAATATTGGAGCTTTGTGAAGACATTTCTTGTAATGTCTTCTGATAAATCTCTACTGTAACTAATTTGATGTAAATATAGTCATTAAATTTCTGACAATTAAATGTAATTGCTAGCATTTCTTTTTCTTAATTTTGTCTTTGCCTCTGTCAAAGCACAAGGCTCATATACTACTGATCTACTTTCTAGTAGCAGTACTGCACTGAGCCCTTGCTGGCTGTTTGTTTGAACATTTCAAAGTTTTTGTCTTGATTTGGAGACCAACATCAAATAACATTATGCTTTAATAGCTGCATATCATATCTGGCAAGTTTGGTGCAAACTTATAAAAATACTGTACCATACCAAGGTATTATATAACAAGAGATGATTTATCATGAAGCTTTTACATGTTATCAAATATATTACCTGATCAGAAACTGGTTTAAGGTTGTCTAACATACAAATCAAATATATTACCTGATCAGAAACTGGTTTAAGGTTGTCTAACATACAAACCTGTCCAGATGTTACCTCTATACTTAAATATATTAAATATAGTCACATTGATTTGACATTTTCATGTACTCATCTTTGAGTCTGTCTCAGCCAGCCAAGCAAATTATAAATTGTTCTACTTGTTATTTCCCCACATTAAGAGATCATCTGTTATAGCAATTGTAATTCTAATCCTTTAATCTTTTCAGTTGTTTATCTTTGAAACACTTTGAGTGGATGATGATTTTCAAAAGGCAATCATAAAAACTTGTATGCCCAAAAGAGTGTCAAGAGTGTTAAATGTGCAATATCTGGGTCTAATATCATCCAATTTAACTTTTCATAGTCCTTCATTAGAGTATAACATTGACAAGAATTTAGCATTAGACATACTTGCAACAACTTTTGCACCAGTTTGAAATAGAAATTAGTTTTGTCAATTTCTTAAAAAGGATCTGCACATACTGTAACATCCTGTTTCACAGCTGTCATCAGGCTATTGATTACATTTAACTGGTACATCTAACTTGATTGCATCCAGGCTTTTCATGCATTTCAGCACATATTAATGTTCTGTAAGAGCTCATCTTGGATCAGGAATAATGATATTGCTTCAAGTGAAATCTTAATGTGATATTCTTAAGGTAAAAGAGGTTAATCTGGAAAACAAATCAGAATAATTGTGCACAATTTCAGCAATATCTTAAATGCTTTGTTTCATGGTCCTCCATGAAACTGAGGTACTCATAACTGTATTCTTGTTATTGCACTTACTGGTATAGTGCTTTTAGAACTTTTGCATTTATACAATATTCTGGAAACTTCCTAGAGGAAACAAACATATTTGTCAGTACCTGTAGGAACAGTTATGCTCTCTTTGCAGTTAATTGTATACTCTCATAATGAGCAACATTAGAAACATTTAGTTAGCAGTCTGAAACATGTACGTTTCTTCTTGAGTAAATTTATTCTGTTGTACGTTGCATGAGTTATTCTAATCATGCCAATATTTTCACATGCATTATGACACAGTATACGTAGTAGCTTTATCTGACTTTCCAGGGATACTGCAAGGGATATTATCTTGTACTTTCTGCACTTGATTAAAATCTGCCGCATTGACTTTAATTTGTATTGAGCATGCTATAATTCTGCATGGAGGTTTATATAACAGCATTAGATAGATTCAGTGTTGAATTCAGTGCCAGTGTTTAGGTTAAATTAATATTTCTGCCAAGATTGACAAGCGTTACAGACTAAACATTAACAGAAAAAGTGTTTCCTGTATAAATCTGTACTGCATTAGCATTATTGATTTCAGATGTAAACACAAACATTTCTATTTTATTCTGGTCTGTTGACACATCAAGATAGTAATCGTGATGAACGTAATTATTTTTACTTTTGTACATCATTACAAAATGATTCTGACCTCCTCACATCCTATATACTCAATTAAATACTCTCTAGTTTGATTTTGTGCGTCTGTAACCACTTCTTGTACAGGTAGATGTATTTCTAGCTATAGATTTATTAATATGAATCATCTTAGAAACCAGAAATTCATCTGCAGTTTCCCTTTGATTTTATTTCATTTATTTGTGAATTTTGTCAATATTTTTATTCAAAGCCTTTATTTTGCATAATCCTTCAGCTAAACCTTTTTCTTGAAAATTCACTCACTCACTCTACTCACGTTTATAACTTGATAAAGTGAGAGGTCTGAGTCTCCTAACGACCTGCCCCTGACTTCCTAATGTTTGATAATTCTGAAGAATAGAAGTCTTCAGACTCATGCTGTGTGCTTTATTTCTTTCACATAAGGATCTATTAAAACCCCAAGCTCTTAATTTCTAGTGGAAAAACAAATGCCTTACATATGGAAAATGTTCTTTGGCTTTCAATATGCCTAGAACATTTTATTCAATATGGATAACTTGTTTTTCTCCACCTCTTTCAGACTAAAAGTGTGAAGTATGTATAATACTTCCCAACTGATTAATATGATAGAACATTGCATGTTAGGCCTTTTTCTGGCTTCCTTTCAGTTTTACTTGCAATGAGTTATGCCTCAAGTGTGCGGTTTCAGTTTTTCCAGTTTTAGAAAATTTACTATTCCACTTCAGAGACATTAATGGTTGAAGAGGTAATGTTCTGTGATAAAATAAAGAGTTACAGCAATAATTGGTTCAGTGGTCTGATGCATAACATTTCTGTATGCAAGAGTGAAATAGAGAAAAAGAAAATTGAGAGAAAGATGTAAGCTGTAATAATTTATGTTATGTAAAAATACAGCAAGTCTTATTTCAGTGATGGAACTGTGAACATTTATATTATTACACTGAGTTTTATATTGAACATTATAAAACAAAATTCATGAATGCTTTTACAGTAAGTGTACACTGTCTGTATTCAGATACATCCTTGCCACATTCTTGTGCTGTCTTCATTCAGAGAGATTATACTAAGTATAGTCTATATTTTTTGTGGTAACCTTTATAAATCCCCTCTCAATATCTAAGGCTATAAGAAGATCTGTAGGAAAACTAAAACTAGGAGTAAAAATGTGCGAGTTATGCCTGTGTTGTCTATTCACTTAGAAATTGTGTACGCTTAGTGTAGGCATTCATGAATCTGGCCCCAAGAATATTCTTTTTTTGTAAACCCTTTTATTAACATTACGTATTACATAGTGACAAGAGTATACATTTATTTTAAGAGAGAAAGCAAATCATTATAACTATTTTTTTCTTTTCATGCATTACAGACATGTATAGTAACTATTATTTCATTTAAGATTATAAAGATTGCTAAAGTCCCATCTTCCCTTAAATTTATTACCTCCTCATGAATATTATTCTGTATGTATTGTTCCCACAGATTCTTTTATTTTTTATGTAGTTTGCTCCTTCCCTTTCTAAAGATGCAGTCTCCAATTCTTTTATATCCTTTATAACATTCAGTACATACAGTTACATTTTATTAGTTTTTCATTTCCATTTTCTTCTAATAACTTTTCTTGTCAGCCAGTAGCATTAAACTTAGAGCCTTACTATAATTAGACAATTCAGATTCTTTATCCCAGATTAAAAAAAAATTCCATAGTTACAATAATTTGCTCCCCCAACATTTCTGACAAAGTACCATGTAGGGAATTTTTAAATTAGACAAACTTGTATTCCCCCAAAGCATTTTCCCCAAGTACATTTCTCTTTCCCACCTTACCACCAACATTTGCTGTCTACCTGTAGGGGAAAAAATCTCTGAAGTCCAATTGTGGTATAAAAATATCTATGCAAATACTTCTATACAGAAATTCCAAACAGAGACATTGTTGATACTAGGGAGTCCATAAAAATATCCTTCTATTATTCTTTGTACATTGCCTTTCCATTCTCTTTCCCCGGTCTTTTCTAACCTCTTCTGATTGATTCTTATAGTTATAATCCATTATTTCATAGGCTCTACTAATTATCATTTTTTAACTGAAGCTTCTGATCCCTTCACAGGTTCGTAGCTTCATAGGTAAGTACTAGGTTAGTTGCCTTTTTGGGTCATTTTAAACCTAGCTAATTTCACCTCTCAAAGGTGAGACTCAAACTTTGTACTTTGTGTCTGTGAGGTAAAAACCATAACCATTATACCAAGCCCCATTGTCTTTGCCTATGCTCTATTAATCCATGGTAGGGAAGGCAGTCTCTGACAGTTCAAACTTCTGCTTGGCTTCATCGTGCTCTGACTTTTACTCCCCTAGTTATTTGCTCCCAGTACCTTGGTTCATTTGCTAATTTTCTCTAATAAATTCCAGCTGTCTCTTGCCTATTTTATATTCTCTACTTGCAGGCATCCCTTTTGGTGAAATCTCGTTTCTCCATTCCTATGTTGGTTTAGTTATGAAAAATAATTTCTGCTACTTTGTAAATGTAATATTATTTATGACTGTTATTGTTCTCCTTAAGGGCCTGCATCCAAAATCCTAATCTCTCCTTACTTCATGAACCCCACTCCTCCGTTTCAATATAATTTCTTTCCACTTTCATTTGTAGTCTTATGCTTCTGTTATATATAAGAGGCTTAACTGTGTGGTTCTAAAGTATCCCTTCAGATCTGGTAATCCTAAAACACATGTTCTGTTGGGGGGAAACAACTTATCCCACTTAACTTTTGCCCTCTTTTCCTCCCAAATAAATTCCATCAGCTCTTTATTAATTATGGCTCACAGCTTCTCTTTAGGTTGATAAAAATATTCCTGACCTTTGTACAATAGTAAAGGGTAAAGGGATGAAAAACATTTTCCCGGCTTTGTTTTAATTTTAACTTCCTGGAGGGTTGTTGATGTTGTTGGGGCTGTAGATGCTCCCATCCAATCAGACAGGAGGTTGTGCTGCTTAAAATCTCTTGCCTGGTGCGCAGACACAAGTACGTATTTGAGACCCATGTTTTCAACTGAGAGCAAACAGCTGGTGTTTCTTTTTATGATTATTTTCTGTCTTATCTTCTGTCCTTTAAAGGACAATGGGGCGACAGTTTATTTTCTTTTCTTTTACTATTAACTCCCTGGAGGGTTGTTGATGTTATTGGAGCTGTGGATGCTCCCATCCAGTTGGACAGAAGCTTGAAGTGTTTAAAATCTCTTGCCTGGCAAGCAGATATGAGCAGAGTGGTCACTCGCATCTTTGTGAAGCATGATTAAGTTACTGAGTGAGGAAGGGAGTACACAGCTCTTAAGCTTTAAACCTGTTACACTTAATTTTACAAGGAATTTAAATATACACTTTGTTAAACGTTCAGCAAAATTTGGATTCACTAAATTTGTATGTTTTGGAAGACCTTATAAAATCAAATTATATCAAAGAATGTGTGTATTGTAGGTGAAGCTAATACTTGTTTAAATTGCAGTAAACTACTAGAACTTTTGAAGGTCATTGATAACCTTTAGCGATAATAATACAGGTTCTTGTATGTGTCATTTTAGACGAGCATTTACTACCATTACTGAATACTTAATTGATTGGAAATCAACTTTTATGTGTCAGGATTACCGTAAACAGAGTGGTAATCAGAAATCAGTTCTGGATAACAGTGTGAATGGGCGTTTAGGTGAGTGAGATTCTCCAACAAAGAAAGAAAAGGTAAGAAAAGGAAGAAGAGGACAAGACATTATATTACAAAAAAGGGTAGAAAAATACTGGATGTGATGATGCAGCGAAGTAGGTTGTGGATGTTATTCTGAAATGGGATAGCTGACCTAGAAAATGGTGAAAATAATTCAGTAGATAACCTCAGTTCAGATGAATTACATGTCCCCCTGGATAGCATTGATTCAAGTTCATTTAGGCCTGTGTGTCTATACCCATAAACCATTGCATCTTAGAATGGAAGGAAAGTTAATAATACAAAGGCTTAAGTTAGGTTAAGAGTACTTGTACTGTAAATGTTCCTTCTGTTTTATTGGAACCTGAATCAGGAGACATATTAAAAGGATAAGTCAGACAGATCCTCATGATACATTCGATTATGTTTATGCTAAAGAAAATGAAAAGGTAATAGCTCAAGGGGTAATTGAATCACAGGAAGTGTTAATTTTGGGGACTCGGTACTGAAACCTGTTATTAAAGAACTACTGAAAATAGACAAGTCCTGTCTTAGTGCTTTCTTGGGGTTGAGACTTGTGGACAGGCTTAAGTTTTTGCAAAGACTGAGACTAGTATAACCATCAACTAGTCTATATATAATACATGTGAGGGCTAATGATTTAAAACACACACCCCTGAACATATATGATAAACTGAATGCTGAGTATAACAGAATATTTAGAAAGGATTAATGTCCATTATATCCATTATATCCTGGGTGAGATTTTTCCCTCCTTTTCTTGGACAGATTACTTATTCACTAAGACTCATGCATTTAATAATTGGTTAAGAGAAACTTCATTGTCATTATTGTACATTTTTTTTTCATGATTATCGGCTATTTACTCTAGACAAGTTTCACCAAAGTACCTATGGGCAAGCTTCATGGCTAGTAAAATTATTGACTAGTTGCATCTTTTTTTAGTATTAGAACAAAGGGAAACATAAAGTTACACAGGAACCAGTAAAATGTATTTTAAGTAATGCTAGAAGCTTAAGAATAACTTCACCAAATTAAGCTGTTTAATAACTGTAGAACAATATAAAACCATAGCAATGACAGAAGCTTGGGATCCTTCTGTTTTTTTTTTTTGTTAAATATGAATGCTTCAGGCAAGGTTCAGGAGGTGGCAAGTTAGTTTTATCAGTGCATAGCTAGAGTCAGATCACCTATATTTAAGAATGTGCCTATGTATGAGACAATGACTGTTTGGATTCATATAGGTTCAACAAGACCGCTACATGGAGTGGTTTAAATTACCATGGAATACGTTGTGAATCACCATGTACTAGCTCTTACTTTTCTAAAGAATTTGTTGGTCTTATCTAATTGTATGGAATGACTCAACTGGTAAAATTCAATACCAGCGGAAATATATCTTGGACCTTATATTGATTAACGTACCAGCTAATGTTCAATCCATAAAGGTACTCCCAGCATTAGGATGGATCATCAGATCATACCTCTCTTACATTTGTTATTGATAATTCGTTAATTGGAACTACACATTTAAAAACATATGAATATGGGAATTTAGATTTAAAATGTTTTTGCCGAGCATTATATGAGATGTGATTGGATGACTATAGTTGGTAGATCAGATAGTTGCTATGGATATAGTGTTTTGGAAAAGCTGTTTCAGGAAGGAGTTGCTACTGTAGTTAAACAAAAGAAAAACAATTGGTGGAGGAAAGAAATTTTGAGATTGTACAGAAGGAAAAAGTAGAGCTTAAAACCTTTAGTAAGGTTCTCTTTAAATATCATCAGAAAGAAATTCAGTGTATCATGTAAGAACTTGAAAAAAGGAATTACTAACTGCAAAATACGTTTTAAGAATGAGTGAATTAGTAATACCTCAAATAAAAAGTTTTTTTATAGATATATGAATGAAATTAATAGCCATATTTTCTAATTACTTATGTTAATTAATAGTGAGACCATTATTGAGCCTATTAAAATTGCCAGTGAATTTAATTTAATCTTTTAAAGGATTTGGGGAGACAGTATAGATTAGGATGATGTTTACAGCTATTCTATAACAGGAACAAATATTACTAGAGCACTTGTCAAGTTAAAAGATGTTACCTTCATGGGCCCTGATCTGATGCTTGGACCTCACTATCCATTTCTATAGTCTGGAGCTTCACACTTCTCATTTGTTGTATTACCTTTTACTTAGTCTTTTCCTGCATATCCTTAACTGCCATAATAGAATCTGTTTTAATCCCAAACACCAAAATACTTCATCTTGTCATGTCCTCATAAGTATGGGTATTGTTGAACCAGTTCATGCGTGGGAACAGTTTACTCCCATAGCCTTTGTTTTATCTTCATTTGTCTTATGTCCTATAAAAAATGTTCCACAACAATGACATAACATTTTCTGGATTTATCAAGTACAAAATAATATCATCTGCAAATAAGGCAAATTTTTCTTGAGCACCATACCAGTTATGTCTTTGAATTTGTAAGTCCCTCATTTTCTTTTCCAATAATTCGAAGTATAAGGCAAATAGCAAACGAGAAAGAAGACACGCATGCCTGATTCTTGTGTTCAAATACAGCTTGCCATAGAGGAACCCATCCATGTTGATTCTTGTCCACAGCCCTCTATATATCATCCTATTTGACTCCATTAATCTTTCAGGAAACTTTACTGCTGCAAATGCCCTCTTCATAATTGCCAAGCTAACTCCATTGGATGCCTTCTCTGGCTCAAATCTCATCAACGGTAGTAGGGTTGGGTCTATATTACAACATTGAAAACCCGTATTATCAAACACCACAACACCGACACACACAGCGTGAACCGTAAATACTCTGAACCCCCTAAACCGCGAATTTTCAAATCTCGAACCATCATAGTCGGCCAACACTACCGCGCGCTACATACTACATACCTAAACATAATAAATAAAACACATAACATACACTAACCAAACCATACTTCTAACCCTACACTAAACCTTACATACATTACTATCTATGTACTTACCGTAACCCGCACCCTAACCCTAAGGTCCATAACTATCGCACGTTTGCCCTACAGTCATATACCCAAACAAAACAAATAATCCACACAGATACAGTTAACAAAACTATACTTCTAACCCTACACTAAACCTTACATACATTACCTATGTATGTACTTACCTTAACCCGCACCATAACCCTAAGGTCCGTAACTATCGCACACTTATCTTATAGAGCCATACCACAGACGGGCCAACTTTGACATTTCGACATTTCGTGTTTCGTGGTTTTGAACGTTCGCTGTTACTGTAGTTTGCGCTATACGTGTTGGTCTTGTGTTCGTGGAAATGGGATTTCGATCTCGTAATATAGACCTGTGGGGTTTACTGCACTCTTCAGTCTGAATCATCATTGTTCCATTAAGGTTTTCAAATGTTTGCCTCCCTTAATAATACCTTATCAATGCGTATAGTTTTGGCAACACTTTAACCATTTGGTTAGCTAGTATAGACATAAACACTTTATAATCATGGCTCAGAATTGAAACTGGTCTATATGAAGTTGGATTTAAAGGATCTTTGCCTCTCTGAGTAGTATAGCCACCACAGCTTTCTTCCTAGAAGTTGGTCCTGTTTCTCCTTTTAAAATGGTGTTAAACAAAATCTTCCAACACTATCACTTTTTTCTTCCTAACTTCCACAGAAATGTCATTTGTTCCTGGTGATCTCCTTGTTGATTGACTATACATTACAATTTTTATCTCATGCACTTCTATCTTCGCTATTAATTCTTGATCCTCTTCTTCTAAACTTGGGGGTTGGAGGTTGACATAATGATTAGGGTGTTTACCATACAGACAAGAAGTAGAAGGTTTGATTCTCACTAAAGAAAATACATGAGCCCCAAAACAGTCCACAAGGGTAGTTAACTTAGTACCTACCTATAAACTATTAAGTATATTTAAATCTTCCATAAATATTTCCATTTTTGTCTTTTCCTGGTTTCTCAATTATTCTGCTCTATGCAGATTTTCATAGAATTTTGGAAATATCTGTAGTACCTGTGTCAGGTCACTGGTTATTTTTCTGGTCATAGGCTTCCTAAATTTGGCACCTTTATATTTTCTGTTGCCCAAGTCATTGAACTATGTCTTTGTTTTCTGGGGCTGTTATCAAAAAATACTTGCTTAACAGTGACCTTTCTAAACTCATGCATATTATCCAAATACTTCCTTATTTTCCCTTTAGTACATAAACATTGTTCCACTTCTTGTTCTATAAGGTTCCCTTTCATCTGCAATACTTTAACCTTTGATAATCCCTCCAAATAGCACATATTAGTTTTTCTCTATATATCTTTCTCTCTAATTTCTGCCATATTTTTAACTTCCATTTTCAAATGTAAATAAATAAATAATTTTATCCCACTCCTCAGCTATCCCATCACAGTAAATCTGTATATTCCATTGCAACTCTTGAATCACTTCTACTAGCCAGCCATTCCTTAAAATCCTCTTTCATAAATAGGTAAGTAGGAAGGTGCCAGTATCTTATGTCAGCATAATTACCATAAATGTTTATTTTAATTTATATTGGTTGTTGTTGTTGTCTTTTGGCTTTTCCTGGTTAGGGGTCGCCACAGTGGAACTCCGATCTGCTAATGATTGGCAGTATATTTTCACAAACGTCGAGGTGCCAGCTCGACGTCCAACCTTCAACGAAGGCACGCCCATTTACGCATGTCTTTTGAACGCCCACCCAACTGCAGGGAGGACATGCAGACTCCACACAGAAGGCACTCCCTGCACTCCAGCCGAGAATCGAACGGAAGAACCTCTTGCTGTGAGGCAACAACGCTACCGCTGCACCACCGTGGATATTTTAATTTATATTGGTGCATGGTCTGAAATAGGTATTGGACGTCTTTCAAAACTTTTGATTAAATACCCATGCTCCTGTGAAATATAGTTTTTGTCCAGTCTATCACAGTTATTGTACCTTGGAAAAATATGTAATTTCACATTTTCTGTTCCAGATATCCTCATATATTTCTTTTGAAATATACTCTCTTTTGTTATATTTTCCCTTCTAGGTCCCGATGATATATCTTCACTATTACATATCGGTTTCCATTCCCTATCCAAGAATAATTTCCCTGTTGGAAGTTAGTTACCTCTCTCATAATTCTTGCACTAGGAATAGTCTTGAGAGGAGACTACACTGAAGAAAGTAGCTTCAGAGGAACTGTCAACACAGAACAGCTTGAAACAAATATCTTCTGTTGCCAAATGTAATTTTGTACCCAACATTGTTATATATGTATAGAGTTAACATCACATATTGTCAGTAATGCTGAATGAAGAGGTACGATCCATTATGTGCATCCATCAGAAACTCTTTTCTCAACAATAAACACTGGAATGTCATGTAATGCACACCCTTAACTAACAACTCACTTTTAAAGTTATGCCAGTTACATATATTCACATATGTTACACCTCAGTAGCCATTTCTGAAAGACCACACCATTACAGCCACCAGCAATTCATTTAATCTTGCTTGCACAAGGTAATTAAAATCTCAACATAGAGGATTACGATTGGGTTGCTGATGGTAACCTGCTTTGAAGGATGAATGCCAAGAAATTCACTTTGAGAGCAAAGCTTGAGAGGTGAGTCTTGGCATCCATGTTGAGAACACGACTGAGGGTTACGATCAGAGACGCTCATAATTCTTTGTAGTGCATGGAGCTTTATCTGCTTCATGAACTACTGGTTACAAAAAAGAGCACTAAGAGTTTTGTCAGCTTTCAAATCTGTAAAGCACTTAGCAAGTTCTGTGGTTGTTCTTACCTTCCTTGCCTCTCAACTGTTCATATTTTTGCCTTATAGATTTGGTATTTCTTGTTTTGAGGCACATCACTAAAGACTGAGGTTACCAAATAATGATATACATTTGAGTTTCAGACTTCACATCCTTCAGAAAATGCAGGCAAACACATATCCTGTTCGAGCAACATTCTAAGCTTTTAAGAGGAAGTCAGGGACCAACTTCTGGCACAGACAGTAGGGAGAAACAAATTTTCACTGTCATTTGCTGGTCAGTACTGGCAGATTTGACTGCCTAGCGCGAGACATAACCATAACAAGTTAGACAGAAGGTGCTTAAGATTTATTAAGACTGGGTGTTGCACTAAAGTAGCACTTATCTGATTTATTTTTTTTCCAGATAGTGTTATCTCTGTGCACTACAAGCTAGCATAGAATGTCATACACATGCAAACTCAACATGAACAAGCAAACTACTATAGTTACTATACGACCAGTATTCCTGAACTACAGAGTGCATGAACAAAATCTTTTAGCATCAACATTAGCCAAAAAAGATGTAAAGTATCAGCATGCAGTGTATTACTACCACACCCCGACCTCTGCAAAATATTGCCTGTTCATGAAATCGAATTATGATTTATCATGGCAACTTGCACTTAGAAATTTAAACTTGATATATTTTAATGCAATATAGAGTAATAAAAATAATTTCATTCTTAAATACCTCCTATTTCAGTATATCAGCAAAAAAAAAAAAAAAAAACTTAATCACAGTGATAAATAAGGCATTATATATAACTACAGGCAAGAACCTGAGTAAATGGGTTTCTTTGTTTTTGAGTAGTACAAGCAGTCCAGCATTATTTTACACAAGAAAGCCCATAGGTTAAGTGTATTACTATAAAACAGGCCAGTTTTCAAGTTTTGGTGGTTCCTAGCAGAATTAACAGAGCCATGCGATGGAGGCATAAAAAAATAAATATTGCAGTTCTAGGGATCCTTTATCACCTTAGAGATATTGCTGCAGACCTGTTCCACTGGCTACAGAAGACTGATGCACCACTTTTTTCCTGCTATGGCAATTTTAACAAACTATAAGAGTAAGGTATCTGTAGTTGCTCTCTTTGTTCAAGTAGAGGACCCCAGTGCTCATACGGGTTGTTTGCTCTTTCCTCAAAAATGTTTGTGTGCATCTGTCATTGTAGTCAGAGTATAGTTGTTATTTTTTTTAATCATTAGTAATCTGGATAACTATAGAATTTCTTTTACTAAAGATTAGCCATTATGGACGTCACAAAAGAGGCGACTAGTGGAAGTTTAAAAACCATGGCACTACTCAACTCCATCCATCCATCCTCAACCCCTTTCCCATTTTTACACATGGGGTTGGGGTGTCACTTCAACAGTGACAATCATCTCAAGCTAAAGATAACACAGCCAGGTGGCTAGCTGTGTTGCAATAGTTGAACTGTACCACTCACTCGCATACACACTCACTTCAGGAGCCCATTTAGAGTGTCCAATCCACCTGCTACATGTCTTTGGGTTATGGGAGGAAACTGGAGCACCTGAAGGAAACCCAAGTGATCCTAGAGAAGACATGCAGACTCCACACAGAAGGCACCCCAGTCAAGAACTGAACCAGAGAACCTCTTGCTGTGAAGTGAAAATGCTAACTGCTGCACCACCGTGGCCGCCCATGGCACTAATCACTAATCAACTATTTTTCTTTTATTGGAGATTGGAGTGACCTTGTTATAAATGTTGTGTCTGATGTTCCTAAGTCAACAATGTTACATCTCTTTTAGGGAAGAGATGCTGTCAGGGTGTTACATTTGGATACATTTTCCAAATGCATTTGCTTGCTGCAGATTTTTGTATTTTGTCTTCTAAAAATATTATTACCAAACAGAAAGATGCATAAGTAGACAGTGAGAGAGAAATACAAAACTGCACACATCTCCATGATTTGTCTTCCATTTAAAGTAATATGAAAAACAATAATTCTCAAATTGTATAGAAATCGCCAGAACAGAAAACAAATATTTATATTTGCTGAGAACACAGTAGATGCAGTGTAATTACTGTATAGTGAAATAAGAGATGGAAAAGCCTGGCTCCATCACACAGAGGGATGAAGCCCTTATTGTGAACTGGATGTCCAAAGATTAGTGACTCAAGTGCTGGAGCAGGGCAGAGAGTGATGGGAACAAGCAGGCAATGCCAGCCTGCATATTCTGTGAGGACAAATGCACTCCACCAAATGCGATGACAATACCTTCTGGACAGATAGAAGATGATAACATATGGCACATGACCTGGGGGCATGTACTCGACTTTGCCAAACCTCCTCCTATGATAGGCTTCATTTGGGGAGTGCAGGAACATGCAAAGGCATAAATGAAAATATGTGCAGGCTGATTTGTCTGTGAGTGCACACATCAGTAACTGCGGATTGTTTTAGGCTAAAGAGAAGAAAAAAAAAAACATAAATGAACCACTTGGCCACAAGAGGTCTGTTGGCAGGCAGTGGAGGATAAAAAAGAAAAAAAGTAATTAAAAAAAAGAAGTAATGAATAAACAAAGCAGTGAGAAAAAATACTTTCAGAAACTGTGGAATTGTCAATAAAACTTGTATATGTGGAAGTTTTATTACATAAAAGGCTACTACATGGCAGGCATGCTATTAAAGGCAAAACATGGAGGCAGTGGGCAAAATAAATAAATACATGATACAGGATTTAGAGCTATAAACTAATCATGATAGCTGAAAGAATCAGTCAGAAGTGGTTATCTGGTCTCATTGATAAGAGATACAAACAGAAGAACATGTTAGATCTTGTACATAATGTAAAATACGTGTCGGCTGACTGATTGATCGATTAATTATGATAAAGAAAATGCATTTGATTTCAAAACCAGTCCAGTATTTTGTGTAGTAGCAATATGTTGTGTTTATGTCCTTTCACACATTATTTAAGGAAACTCCGCAAAGAGAGCCTTAATTTTTTTCACAGACCAAAGTTATGGTAATTTTTAAAGAAATTCTTTGTACGTTAACAGCAGGAACATGTATTGCTGCATACATTATAAAAATCATAACTTAGATTTCAGCAAAATAAATCAGTATGTCATCTTAAGTATAACCCCCCCCACTATATATATATATATATATATATATATATATATATATATATATAAAGAGAGAGAAAGGTATGTTTATGTGAGAATGTGGTTATATCTTTGTATGTCGTGGATGAATCTCAGAGCTCTCACCTCAGTTCTTGCTACATTTGTTTACTTTATGTATTTAAATATTGTTCATAGGTTGGTACTAGGCTATCAGCCCTAGGGCCTATACAAGCCTAGCCATAACAATTCCCTGGCTATTTCTTCCCACATTATTTACTTCCCTGGACCCCTGTCTAGCAGGGCGACTGACATGATCCCCGGGGTGTTGTCAGAAGTTTTTGTCACCATGTCAATGAATAAACAAAACATCATTTTTATATATAAAAAATCAATAATTTCAAAGTAGGTTTTGCTAAAATCTGTCATGGTCACCCTCATGTAGTTAGAAGGGATCTGAAGCATGTGATCATTCAATTCAGTTCAATTAAATTCAAACTTAATTATTCTAGTTCTAAGATCTCTGTGGAATTGTGGGAGCCATAAAGAATGAACAGAAAATAAGATGACATTAGGTTCCTGTCATCCCTGTTATAGATTTAGGTCTGTGTTTTTTTAGTAGTTTACTTAACATGTATATTTTACAAAACAGCTCGCATAAATTCCTTTTCTGCATTTAGACTGCAGCCTTTGACATTATTTAATAAGTCAGTCATAATGAACTCTGTATCCTTTGCTCTCAATGTTTTGTGCCTTAGCATCTGAGAAATGACTTGGGCCTCTTTTGTGGAAGGGGAAACTTCATCGCTGCTATCAATAACTTTCCTTAAACCCCCAGGTGAGGTGATGAATGTTAAGCAGCTTCATGGTGTGTGTGATTGTGAATTTGAATTGACAGATCTCTCTACCATGCGGCTCTTCTTGAGGTGCTAAAGCAACATACCATTAACCACCATTATCTCACATTTACTAAACAGTTTTAGTTCACTTAAAATATCACTTTAAGCCATCATAGCAACTTTTTTTTGCATTGCTTCATTAGATGCATACAATGGAAAACATTTAAGTATTGCATTCAACCTAACAGTTATGTCAGGAAGAGGCAGGTATGGCACACGTTAATATTTAAGACACGTTAGACCTCCTACTTAAAGTGAGTCATTCTGCTGAAATGCAAAGATTTGTTAAAGAAAACTGGAAGATATATAAATCAACTAAGCAAGAAGTTAACAGTCTTATTGTACTTTTTGCAGACCTGAGAAAGTCTGAGACAACTGGAAATTACCACAATTCCAGACAGTTGCCAAACATAATTCATTTGTTCTTTTAACTCATTACTTGGTTTATACAGAAATCATCTAAAATTTAATTTGACCTATTTTTAAAAGTGAACTGGAAATATTGGGACATGGAAGGTTTACGTCAGATTCTTACCCAATCAGTGCTTATATTTGGTAGACCTTTAAAAATATTCTCTTCTCTGGCTTTTTTTGCTCATGTTAGATTTTCCCATTGTGGTGACTATGATGCCTGTTTGTGAATAGGAATGTAAATTCAGGCTTGGTGCTCATTACACCTCATTACATTAGTCCTGTTTGTTCTAGTGCACCATCTTCAGTATTCTTCCCATAGTACCAGCTGGCAACCTTAAAACAAGGTTGCGGCTCCATTTAGCTAATTCACCCTCTTTAGCTGTTTGAATTTAACAGTAATTACCAGTGGTATAATCAAGACACACAGTTATTTCTTTACACTGTGCTCCTTGTGAATCTTCGGAGATTTGCTTATAAATTATTCTGACAATACTCTTGTAAAGTAAACTGACAATATTAGTGGCATCTAATTAATTACTAAAAAAGAAAGCAAAGATCTTCTAGAATCTCTCCAACCTGCACTGCCACATAAATCTGAAAGAAATTTACATTGTCAGCATTAATAAAAATATTCTATGATGGACGGACATTAAGTGTAAGTTTACGACTACTGGCTAACCCAAATATTGTGAAGCAGTAGCAACATTTACTGAAATGGAGACAGTTGTTTTGCTTATTTATCCCCAAATAGTTGCAGATAATGTGCTTTTTTAACAAAATATTATATTATTTTCAATAGCTTAGAGAGTTCTACAGTATTTAACCCAGCACTCATCTATGAATGTGGACAAGACCTTAATCTCTTTTGTAATCAAGTAACCAGGGGCGGCCCATGCTATTGGACTACCGGACTGCAGCCTCCCAGCTGTAAAATAAGAAAGAAAGTCAAATAAAATAAAAGAAAACACAAAAGAAAAAAAAAAACCAAACGATCGCAAATAGCGGACTTTCGCACTTGCGCACTAGCATTTCCGATATCCGGACTGCTGCTGAGACAGTCTGGAGCATGCGCAGACTGTCTCAGCAGCAGTCCGGATTACGAAGCATTCAAGTGCAGAGATCCCAGAAGTCTATGCAGTTGTAACTGCATAGACTGTCACAGGAAAGGGATCTGACTCCAACGTCAGCAGGCTCACATCTCGCAGGCTTGCGTCGTCAGGGAAGGACATCTCGCGGGCTTAACAAAGCTGTGGGATGTATTTAGTGGTGTGTCTGTGTGTGTGTGTGTTTGTGTGTGTGTGTGTGTGTGTGTGTGTTTGTGTGTGTGTGTAATGCCCCAGGTGCTACATGGTGGTGGGTAGAGAATAAGGCTTCAACCCTGTACCTTGGGCCCAGGTTGCAGGAGCCTAAATTCCCTACCCACCACCATTTATAAAAATGTTGCAGATTTTCCCTCATACTTGTTCTGTTCCTCATAAAATCTGTGGTTTCTGCATTTTGTGTCCTTGCAAAGCCAGTAGTGTACTGGTGCAGTGGTAGCATTGTTGCTTGACAGCTACATGTTCTCTGGTTTGATTCTTGGCTGGGGTGCCTTACATTCTGTGTGGATGTATGCCCTCACTGTTTTTGTTTCCTCTAGTGTCCTCCCATCTTACAAAGACATGTGTCTGTCTGGAGTGTTTCTCCCTGGGCCTCTGCTAAAAATTAGCTTTTGTTCCAAGTCAGACTTTCCTGGTTAACAAATGTTAAAAATGACACGCATTTGAATATCAGACTTCATATTCTTCAGAAAGTGCATGGTAACACAAAAGCTTTTATTCTAGTAATTTTCTAAGTGTATAAGATGGATATTTGAAATTTGTCCCTATTTTTGGGACTGTATTCCCCCATTATTGGCTTCATCCAGGTTTTGTGCTAAGGTTGAGAGCTATGGTAAGAACTGAATTCACTGAATATGTTTGGGGGCTATATTCCCCCATTACTGGCTTTGTCTGGGTGTTTTTTGCTAAGAGGTTGAGAGCTATGGTGAGAACTGAATTCACTGAATGTTTGGGGGCTGTATTCACCCATTATTGGCTTTGTTCAAGTGTTTTGTGCTAAGAGGTTGACAGCTGTGCTATGGTGAGAACTGAATTCAATAAATGGTAGCCATTTAAGTTTCCGTCTTTCTCTTTCACAAAACAACTGATTTGGCATATGTTTTGCACAGGGTCCTGGGTTTAAGGCTTGGAAGTGAAATGTATGGTGGTAACACAGCATTTTACTCTAGCAGCTTTCCAACATTATACAAGCAATGTTTAAAATGTGTCCCTGGTTTTTGGGCTTTTGTCCCTCTCACAATAAACTTTGGCTTTTTCAGATTTTTTTGTGCTGCAAAGTTCAGAGATACAGCTGAGTGAGTATATTTTACAAGGAGCTGAGAGCTGCAGGGGAGCAAAAGTTTAGTGCTGCTTATGCTGAGTCTGCTTGCATTGTTAATAGCACAACAAGTAGTATACTTACTTTTGATGCAGAAGGCTGTGGGTTCTACTCCCACAGTAGATAGATGCATTTCTGATACTGTACTGTGTTGCAAAAGGGGTGGACACAAAGATACCTAGTAACTATGAGCCTGTTATCAGTTTGCTATCCATTCCCTATTGCAATATTGCTAGCTTATCATTTTTGTTAGTGTAAAATAGGCAATTTATTCCTCAAGGGTAACGGGCACTTTATTTGTAGATGAAACAATGAAATGCAAAGTTGTTTGCTAGCAGCAACCTCTTCATTAGTTACAGATCTCTTTAATGTGGAATTATTTAGATGACTTTTACTTCTTCAAAGATTGTGCATATGTACTGATACTGGTGGACTGTAGAAGTCTGAGTAGACTTTTATGATGGCTCATAGGCTCATAGATTAGTACTAAGCTAACTGCCCTTGTGAGCCATTTAAGCCTAGCCAGTTATCCCTTGTGAGACTCAAACCTTGCACCTGTGTTTGTAAGGCAAACACCCTTACCCTTTAAATACCCACAAACCTGGGCAGTTTTGTCATTACTGGTGCATGCATTTTGTTTCATTGTTTACTGGAAAATTTTCAAAACAATAAATTTAAAACACCCTCTAAAACTGTACTGTATTGTACAAGGAATATAATTTAATACAATTTAATACAATCAGGAAGGTGTATGAATGCATGTGTATGTTTTGTGTGCAAGGGGCCTGTGATTTGAAAACAGTCCAAACCCAAAGTTAATCTGCCACTGGCAAAATGTGTTTTCTTTGAATGTGGGTTTCAATGCTGTTTCAGTGATTGTGAGTTTTCAAGGGCAGAGAAGTTTTAATGCTAAGTCTGTTTTCATTGTGAGACTGCATTGCTTTGTTTAGCAGATATGATATCTATTGGTGTTTGTGCTGTAAAATGCAAAATAAAACTTTTAAATGAAGTCAAAATCATCCCAGAAGTAAAGCAGTATGTACATTAGTGTTTATGGTAAATGGGGTGAAATAGCCAAGTAATGGTTCACTGGAATGGCTGTAGGGGGGAAGCTCCATTCGACCATGATTTTGTGAGGGGGGAAGGGCAGCAAACTCAAAGACAGCCCCGGCTGAACTATACCTCTCAACTGTCCAGATTTTTGCAGAATGATTAGATTTTTGCTTCTTATTTTTCATTTGTTCCTCATAAAATTTGTGGTTTTCTGTCAAATCATTTAGGAATGAAGTCACTAAATAATGACAGACACTGAGTTTCAGACTTCATAACCTTCAGAAAAATGCATGCTAAAGCAAGACCTGTTATTCGATCAACTGTTTCATTTTATACAAGAGCAATTTTTAGTACTGTTTATATGTTCCCCCCATATATTTGGCCTTGTCCAGATTTCCTGCATTAACAGGTTGAGAGGTACATGCAAATAAATTGCTTTATAGAATTAGGCATATCCAAACCTCTCAACTGTCCCTGAATTTGGCTCAAAATGTTGCTCTTCCCCTAATAATCCCTCTGCAAAATGGCAATTTTGAAAGAAAACATGGAGGGTTTACAATTAATAAATAACTGTAATAATCAGTTATAGATTACTTTTATTTCAGAAATGCATGTAGATTCTTTTATTTTGTCAGCTGCTCAAGTTAGCAGTACTAATATTAAAAAGTGTCCATTCTTTGACAGGTTCCCAGCTGTATTGTGTGGCTATTTTATATTTTTGAATCACATTTTTGGTCCATTTTTCATAAAATTGTGTTTTTTTGGCAAATTAGTGGCAAATCATTAAAGACTGACATTAGAAAATAATGACAGACATTTCAGTTTCAGATTTCATACCCTTCAGAAAATTCATACTAATGCAAGACCTACTATTCTATTATCTTTCTAAGTTTATAAGAGCAATATTTAAAAATTGTCCTTATTTTTGGGCCTTTGTCCACTTCTATGTATGGCTTTGTCCAGATTTCTTGCTCTGAGGTTGAGAGGTATGACAAATGTGTCAGGGCCATCGCAGTCAGCCAGAGACATTTCAAATTGTGACATACTTGTTGCACCCCACTCCCCCATGTAGTGACTCTGGATGTGTCCAAGCAAGGCAAGGAGCAGTTATGCAGTGTAAATGTGCAGACTATCCCCCCATCCAAGGTAGACACAAGTACTACAATGGCTTTTCATCTGTCCTTGATTTTGCAGAATGTTCTGGTTTCTGTCATATTTTTATACTGTTGATTTATGATTATTATTATTCAGAAAGTGCCTGTTGTTCTGTGTTTAAGTAGCAGTGCTTTAATGACCATCTGGTAAGCTTGTCTGAGATTGTAAGATGCAAGTAAGTTTTAATAAGCATACTGTTAAAGAATTGCCAACATTGAAAGCCTTTCTGTTGTTGCCATGCAGAGAATACTTACATAACTAGATAACACATAAGCCTTGGGTATTGAAATGCATATGAAAGTATTTGTAATAAAGGACAGGATTACATTATTTTAAGAGCTCATTACAGGCTTTACCTGCAAACTAAACAGAATGCCAATTTATCATGTGTGGTCCATATCCTGTGCAGTAATCCTTTAAGCAATGTATGTTGAGCTTGTTTCCTGTTTGCTTTTCAATTTTTACTTTGATCATGTTTTCCCCATGAAACAAGTAGATAGTTGTCAGGCAGCAGGTCTTTTTTGGATAAGGAACATTTTTACAAGTGGGGGTATCACATAGATTGCTACTTTCAGCATGTTACTTGGTACTTTAATAAAGCTGAATATAAATTATAATTAGAACTGTAGTACAAGGAGAAGTGGTTTGAGTTGAGTGCTACTTGTTTTTCTTGTACTTGATTTTGACTAGCATTCCAGTAATGTATTTAAAAAGTAATTTATTTTTTCATGCCTCACAACCTTTTTGTTTCCATCTAGATATTAAGTAAGCTGTCATGCAGCCAATGGATTGAAATATGTTTTTTTTTCTACACTTCATTTTGTCTTGCTTGGACTCTCATAATGATGGTTTGGCACCCAGGGCAGAGTATTTAATTAAAGTTCCAATTTTTGTGGTTTTGAGCATAGCTCCTCCCCCTTCTAGTTGGCCACACCCATTCCCATTGACCCCACCCATTCAGCTGTCTCCTGCAGCCCCCCTTTGATTTGAAGTCACCAGCCGCCACTGCAAGTAACTGACCATTAGAGTAAATGAGAATGCTGTTATATCACTCTCAATAAGATAAACCTCTCCTGGAAGCCAAAGAGTTCTCAGCAAACAGAACCAAGAACTGAACAGTCAAATATTTATTCCACAAATAGTAAAAGAGCAGTAAAATAGCAGAGCTTTCAAGTATAAACTGTTTTTCATTGCTTAGTGAAATCAATTAGTGCTCTCCAGTCTATATGAAATAAACAGCCTATCAAAACTAGATACAAAATTACATGATGCTATTAACACAATAACCTTAAAATTTCAATAAAAGCATTTTCTTAAACATAAACAAGCATACATATAATTATACACAAACACATATTAATTTCATAGCCCAGGGATTAGATATATCCATAATTAAATATAAAATGACACTACAGAAAATTGTTTAGTTTTAAGTACAGGTTTTATACTGTTCATATTATTTAGGCCAGTAAGTACATCAGCCCTAAAATAATTAATCCACTTATATTCACCCATCTCAGTTTTAGTGACTAAGTTGCCTCCTGAATACCTGAATGGACTTTCTACAGCAGCCTAAACTTAAATCTGTGGTCATTACCCCTCAAATTAATCTGTTTCCATAACACATTTGTTTCAACATCCCTGCATATATCTAACAGATGTGAATTGATTCTTGCCTTTAACTTCTGGTTGGTTTTCCTATATAAAAACTGTCACAGGCAACACAATTCGCAAGACAAACAACATTATCAGTAAAACATAGCATACACATTAAATTTGAAATCATGTTTGGTAATAGGATGTTTAAAAATAAAATATGTCTTAATTTCATTACAAAAACACAGTTCTGACAAGGATGCATACCATTCTTAAATTTCAAACTGTCTTGAGGAAATGAACTCAAATCTTTATCGCATAATTGCTGTTTAAGATTTTTCTGTCTTTTAAATACAAATTTTGGTATCTCACCAACTATCTTCTTAACATATCAGTGTTAGGCTGCAATGTAGTCCAGTTCTTCTGTATAATCTGCTTAATCTTATTTGTTTGCCTATTATATTTTGTAACCTAACCAACAGGCACAATACAAAAGCTATTATCTGTCCTATTAGAACTAACATTAACCTCAGCATAAAAGTATATTAATCCCACATCCTCTGGCTGACTCAATATAGATTTTATAGTGGTTTCAGTCATCTCTATACTATAATGTCTAGTACAGAAGTCTTTAGCCATATTATCCAACTCATGATGAAAGATATCTCCATTTGTGTTCAATCTACTAGCTCTGAAAAACTGGCTTTTCACTACCTTCTATAGACATACATCAGATGCATACTATTACAGTGTACATAACGTGTAGCCTGAACATCCTTCCTATGAATCATTGTATCATATCTCTTCATAGGTTCATAGGTGTGTGCTAGGCTAATGGTCCTGGAGTCTTTACAATCCTAGCCCATAGGATTACCCTGGCATCGTGCCACCCAACCTTAATTCCCAGTGCCTCTGTCGAGTAGAGCCACTGGAGTGATCCCCAGGGTGAATTTTCTATTTCTCATCCACTCATCAAGATTTCTCTTGAAGAGGGCCAGTGAGGTGCTCTGTTTGACATGTATGGGAGGTCCATTCCATAGCATGGGTAGTCTCTAGGTTATGAACCTGTCCCTCCGTCTTGTTCTGTTGATTGTGGTAATGCAGTTGAGGTCTCTGGAGCATGTGGTGTGGAGGGATTGGGATTTCTTTAGATGTAGCATTTCTATCAGAGCTGGGTCAGACATGGCTTTGTAAGTCAAGCAGAGATCGCCTCTAAGTAGGCGATATGAGACAGAGAATAGATGGAGTTTTTTTTAGTTTGTTCATGTAGGACAAGTGTTTAAGACCTAGGATCCTCTTTGTGAGGTACTCTCTAGTTGTTGCAGGTGTCTAGTGAGGTACATGCCAAATGGGGCATTGTACTCGATGATTGGCCTAATGAGGGAAGAGAAGATGGAGACAACCTCTTTCTTCCTGGATGCAAAACCCTTAGTAATGAGATGTGCCACATAAAAGGACTTTCTGACCACAGTGACAATGTGGTGGTCAAAAGAGAGGTTGCTGACAACCTGTGTTCCCAGATCTCTTATAATGCCTTCTGTGTTCAGTGGACTACCATCGATGTGATAATTCATGGGAACTGGGTTTTTCCCAAAGGGGATGATGACACATTTTTTGGCATTGAGTTTAAGGCCATGGTTCTGACACCAGTCGTTGGTCTCAGTGAGGCCTTTCTGTAGGATATCAACATCACTTGGGGAGTTAATAATGGCTCCCAACTTGCAATCATCTGTGAACTTTGTCAGCCAGAGTCCCTTTATGTTGGCCTGGACTTCTGAGAAGTAGATACAAAACAGGAGAGGACCCAGGACTGATTTCTGTTGAACTCCACTTGTGACTGTTCGGCAGTCTAACTTGGAGTCAGCTACTTTCAATCTGTGGGTTCTATCTGTGAGCCAGTTTGCAACCCATCTAGTGATACAGGGGTTGATGCCTAACTTAGTGAGTTTTTCTATGATTCCTGAGTGGGGAATAGTATCAAAGGCCTTGGCCAGATCAAGGTAGGCTGTATGAACCACCTTGCCTTCATCCACAGCTCTGGTGACTGACTCAAAGAAGTCGACCAAGTTGAGCAGGCATGATCTACCCTTCACAATACCAAACTGTGTGGGATCCAGAGTTTGGAGATTCCCTATATCCTTGTTTATTAGGTCCATGATGATGCGTTCCATAGCTTTGCATATCAGACTTGTCGGGCTAATGGGGCGATAGTTCCCAGGGTCTGTAGTCACTCCTCCTTTGTGGAGAGGGATGACTATAGCAGTGTGCCATTCAGTAGGGACAAAGCCTGAAATGAAGCTGTGATTGAACATGGCACACAGGTGAGGTGCCAGTTCACTCTGTAGTTCATGTATAACACAGCCAGTGATATTTTCAGGTCCAATAGAAGCTGTATTATTGGCCTTGGACAGTGCTGTCAAGCATAACAGTTATGTCTAAGAAGTTTATTTTATCCACAGGGAAATTCAAATCAAAAGATAGAAAGTCAGTGGTGTTTTGTAAAAACTCAACGAATGTGTTAAGACTGGTTACATCACCTGTCAAAACAAAAAAAGATGTCATCCACGTATCATTTAAAATATATAAGATTCTCATTCTAATTCTTATTATTACTGAATATATAAGTTTTTTCCCATTTGATAATACTAAGCTGGTATAAGTATTTGCAATGGAGGTGCTCATTGCTACCTCCAGTTGCTTATTGAAAAATTCATTGTTGAATACAAAAACATTATTATTCAGTACTATATCCAGCATGGAACATAGCATCTCAATTTTAGTAAGTGAAAAATTACTATGTGAGCATAACAATTCCCTTATTGATTGCAATCCAAAATCATTCAGTATCACTGTAAATAATGATTCTACATCCATCGTCGATAGAATAAGCTCACTATCAAAGGTTAAATGTGTCAAATTATTAAGAGAGCCCAGAAAATCATTAGTATCTTTTATAAAACTCTGACTTTAACATAAAAGGGGCCTTAACTGATTCTCTAGATGTTTTGATATAGCCATAGTAATCCACTTATTGCCAGATCTGATTGGCCTCATAGGTGGTGTCAAGAGATTCTTAGGAATTTTAGGGAGTCCATATATGGCTGGAATAGTGGGATTCACTGTATAAAGGTAGTTGTACATTTCAGGGGTGATAGAGCCCTCCATTAGCACGTCATAAAGGAAGGTTTTTACTATATTAATAATACTTCTAACAAAAGTAGCATCAACCTTCTTAAAAGTGTTTATATCAGATATAAGTCTTCACATCCATAATGACAAATTTTCCTCCCTTATCTGCTTGTTTTATTATTATGTCTTTATTTAAACATAAAAGAAAGCTTGAACAGTAGACGTACTAATGGGAACAAATGTACTAGGTTACTTTGAATACTGACTAGCTGTATGTACTTCATTCTTATACAGTAATTTTAAATCAACATTCCATGCAAATAACATAAGCTCAGTCAGTGATTCATTAATATTCCTTTCGCTAGATGGTATAAAGGTAAGACCTTTATCGAGTAATAATAATTCAGAATCACTAAAAATACATTGTGATAAGTTAACAACAGTTGAGCCAACATTTAAATCTTCATATGTTTTCTTCTCGTCATAAGTCCTACCTGCGTAAAGGTTAATGGTGCGTAAAGGTTAATGGTGCCATCTGTGCTGTGGTTGTTGGTCTTGTTCCTTCCTTTCCTCCTCTTCTTGTCTTGCTCTCCTTCTGGATTGCTGCCGTACTTGAATTGGCAGCTGCAGATGTACACAACAAGAGCCTAAAAAATGTTTGCTAGAGTCATTTCCACCATCAGTTATTGCCATTGCTGAAGCTTGATTAACTTGATTAGCTTCAGCCATCGTTACAACCTGGGAAGAATTCATAAACTATTAATTTGCATAGAGGCTTTTCAGAAGCTGTCCAAATCAGGTGCAGCCTCACTAAATCTCGCTGTATTAATAGTACTACCAACATTATTCTCATCATGTTCATTAGAGTTTTTAATACAAGATTATCACTAGCAGATGTGCCTGCAAAAGAAACGGCAGACTGCTAAGCTGGCAACATTGTGGCAGCACTTGGAATGTTGGGCGATGACATCACTCGTCTCTCTTAGGCCAGTGAAAGATGTGATTTTAAAAGTCATTAATATCATGAAGTTTATCATGAAGTATCTTCCACTTCTTTAAAGCCACAAGTTTCTCTTCAGAGCTCTTAAGTTTGTCTAGCATTCCATTATGTTCACTAGATATAAGATATAAAATAGAGTTCACTAACGAGTCTTCCAAAGATTCAATTTCAGCTGATAGCTCAGACTCAAGTTTAGAGAAAAAGTCATTCACGAGTCACATATAATCAGCATTCAGCTTTAGATTCAACTGTTGCCACTGTTTTAGGAGCTCATGATATTTATTGCCATATGTTAGCATGTTCATTATTCCCAATCTTCTAGGTATAATACCTAGCTCCAAATACGCACAAAAGCTGGACCTCTGCCATTGCAATTTCTTAAATAACTCCACTTTAGACCATAACACACTAACAGTTTTAATCAATTCAGTTTTTTCATAGGTGGCAGTGGTGGACTCTGGTCTTGGTACATCATTAAAAAGGGTTGTTACTAGCCATTAAAAACCATTGTAGCTTAGCTGGAAGCTGAATTAGAAGCAGTAGTAGCAGCAGCATTCTAGTCAATAGAGACACTCTGGGCTGTGACACCATGTGGCTGGCAAACATGGAACACGCTTCCAAAACGAGTAATACATACGAACCACAATAACAGAATCCTCTCCTGGAAGCAAAAGAGTTCTCATGGTAAATGGACAACAGCTAACAGCAAACAGAACCAAGAGCTCAATGCTCAGCTAGTTAGTCCACAAATAAAGAGCAGTAAAACTCTGCTGCATAATTATATTTATGCTTGTTTCTGTTTAAGAAAAAGTTTTTATTGAAATTTTAAGGTTATTGTTCTAATAGTGCCATATGATTTTGTATCTAGTTTTGATAGTCTATTTTTTATATAAAAATAGAGAGCACTAATTGATTTCATTAAGCTTTGAAAAAGAGTTTATACTGGAAGGCTTTGCTATTTTACTGCTCTTTTACTTTTTGTGTAATAAGTATTTGAGCGTTGAGTTTTTGGTTCTTTTTGCTGTTAGCTGTTATATCACTCTCACACAAATCATTTAACAATTCAGGAACAAACACTGACTTGGTACTTTATGCTTTACCAGCTTACCATAACAGACTGCACTTTCCTTGTATTATTTATTGCACATAAATTGGGAGTATATTTCAGTAATGCTCTCTGATAGACCAAGATGCCCACCATTAGATTATGGTTGCTGTTGCCTAAGCTATATGAGACATGTTCTACCAAGGATTTGACAGTTAGCTAGCTTCCAAATTTAAATCACCTTCCACATGATCCAGCCACTGTACAGCTTGAGAAGGGCAGTATAAAATCAGTGGCTAAGTCACTAAAACTTCAGAACTTTCTTGCCATTGAAGTGTGCTCTTCTTTGCAGGCTTTGCATCATTAATGGCTAGCTAGTTCTTCAATATAAGTATTCCCATGGGGAATACCTTCTAGTTTATTATTTTTTGTGGAGAAAGGTTTATCTTTTCCATCAGAAATATATGCTAGAAGCTAAGGTTGGTGTTTTTAGTAGTAGTCGTTTAAATTTACCTGAAATCATACACTAGGATTCTTTTTCGGGGAATAACTGTCAAATTGCTGTTTTTTTTGTGAGAAAATGTTTACCTTTTTAGTGAAAATTGCTAGCCAGGGAATAGGACATGTAGTTTTAGGGCATGTCACTGAAGATGTTTACCTAAAAACATATTTTCCAGTCAAGGCTGTTTCAATGACTCTTTTAAGCTTAGTCAGACACTTTTTTTGGTTGATGGTCTTTGTTCACTATGGCTATTCATTTCAATTTATTATTTCTTAAGAGGAAAAGTATACATTTTTCTGCAAAAATTGTTCATTGGGGCCTGGGGTAGCATGCTTAGTGGCTGTCACTACAACAATTTTACTTCAGAACTTAACTTTTCAATCAGGAAGATCCAGTATCCTCCACTTGTTAGACACATTTTTCAGAAAGTTCATTTGTCTGGGTCTCAGCAGCTTGCATTCCCTCCCAAAGTTGCAAGAAGAGAAAACTTTCACTGGAGGCTTTGCTCTTGAATTCAGCTTCTTTTTCACCTCAGCCACCAGTAAATGACTCCTTTGCATCCATATCAGTTTCCATGGACCATGCATTAGTTTCTCTTGGTCCCACTGGTACAGCTCCTTGGGAAGCCATTAAGGACCAGAAGGCAGGTAGGTCCTTTGTGGCTGTTTGGCTCCCACCTTTGGGCAAGGGAGAACCAAGCTTGTTGCAATTGGGGTGGGAGTGAGCAATGTTTCTAAACTAAGTGCTCTGAGGAGCTTCTTCCCTGGGGAAGGCAATGTTCTTCAGACTGCTCATTTTCTGGGAGGTTTCTTAAGAATAGGAAACACAAATATATTTTTCTTTGACTGAGGCAGATAAGGAGGATACATTAGTATTTGCTAAAGGTTTATTTAGAGCCTTTGAATCATTAGATTATAAGTTTTCCTCTCATGTGAAAAGAGAAAATGTTCCTCTTTCTGATTCTCAGTCTGAGGGACAGGATTTAGACTTGTATTTCACAAGTTTCCCTTTTACACAATGGGGAACCTTTCAGATTCCTCACCTGAAGTGTGGTTGTCTTTTTCTGATACTGGTGCCATAACAAAGGAGATGTATTACTGGGAACAGAAATAAATATTAGAATCCCAACAAAGATATTTTGATTTGCTACAAGTGTATTTTCCTCAGCCAGCAGCTGTTTTTCCTGTGTTGCCAGCCTTAGAGGATACTTTTCTTGCAGCCAGCAATTTGCTTGACAGTTAGCCACCTGGTTTCAGGAAGAGTGATACATTATAAGGTACCCCAGAGCCTCAAATTTATTTTCTCAACCCCCCCCCCCCCGTTCAGACCCTGGTGTCATTTCTCTATTATAATCAGCTTCTGCCAAAATCTATTCCTTCTGATAAGCGTGGAAAAACCTTTGATTGGTTTAGGAAGAAACGTTATACTTCTTCCAACTTAACCTTTATATTAGAGAACTGTCAGGCTCACACAGTTAAATTTTTGCTGGCTTTGTTGTACAATATGAGAAAAGTAATTGCTGATCTGCCTTCTTCACAGACCATGGTATCTCTGAATTCCTTATTGTCTTCTGTGTCTGAGGTATCTAAGCACTCTCTAAACTGATTTTATGATACTGCTGATGCTGTTCTAGAGCAGATGCCACTGGGTCTTTGAGACATTTTACTTGACTGCATTCTCAGAATTTACAATTTTGCCAGGCTAAATCCTCAGCGTTTACAAGAGGATCTCAAAGCTGAGATCCTGAATGCTTCCCTGAATAAAGAAATATTATTTTGTCTTTCCTGTGCTGGGGTCCTTAAAAGGTTTGATGAAAGGGGAAAATTAATTCAGGACATTACCCTGATTTTCAATCCTCAATGCCAAAATATAATAGAAACTTTCTTTCTAATTCAGATTCATTTTCTGTGAGACAGAATAAATGCTCCCAGCAAGGCTTAGGCAAACATGATTTCAGAAAGCAATGGTAAAAAAGAAGGAAGGCTCCATCCAAAGCCAGGGACAATCTAAGAAAGCAGACTGACTTAATGCCCCATCATGTGTTTCCTCTTTCCCACCCTGGCAATCCTGTAAACATTTTCCAAAATCTAAGTCTTCAGTCCACTCTGTGTCACCAGATAACGTCAGACACTTGGGTAATCAGAAACATTCAAAAAGTCTGTAACTGTAATTGGGTTCTTTTACTCCTTTTCAAGGGATTCCTTGTCATCTATTCAATCAAACCTCCCTGTCCCTTCCTGTCCTAGATCAGATGATGGTTCATTGGGTTATAAAACCTGTCTCCCAGATCAAAAAGAGAAATAATTTTATTGAAGAATCTTTCTGGTGCCAAAGAAAGAAGGAACATGGAAACCTGCCGTAGGTATTTATTTTCTAAACCTTCACATCAAAAAGCCAAGGTTCAAAATGCCCTCTGTCTGTGCTATCTCTTACCCCAATTCTGAGTTTTCTAGTACCTCTGGATTTAAAATATGCTTATCATATTCCAGCTGTCAAAGATTTCAGATGCTTTTTATGTTTTTTAGTATCTGGTTTACATTTTCAGTTTTCTGCTTTGTCTTTGGGTTGTCAGCAGTTCCAAGAGTGTTTAAAAGGTGTCTAACTCTTAGTAATAGCACATTGGAGGTTACAGGGCATTCACAGTTAGATGACTGCCTGATTTTTGCAGATTCTTGCACAAGTTGTCGAATTTCTGCCTTGGGGAAAAACTGTCCTTTGCCTGGGTTTTCAGGAGAACACAGAAAAATCTTCTCTCATTCCATTTCACAGGATATGTTGTAGGATGTCTAATGTATACACCCCTTATGATAGATTTTGTCCCAATGGACAAAGTGGAATAATTTGTACAACAAGATTCTGTCATCATCGGGGAATATCTCTGAATTCTAGGTTTCATGGGTTCTACTATTTTCATGATGCCTTTGGCCAGACTTCACATTAGGAAAATGTAGTGGTTCATTATATTAGTTTTGACCTAGCACCCCATTTCATTTTAGATTCCAGTACTGCGGTTTGTGATAAAAGAGTTACTCTGTGGATGAATCAGTTCTGTCTCTACTCATGTCAGACTTTGCTTGGGAAGCTGTGGCCAAGGGGGTGAAAGTCCAGGGCCTGTGTAATAAACAAGACAAATGAAAGCATATACATTTCAAAGAAATGATGGTTCTAACAAATGACATTAAATTTCTAAGCCATCTTTCAACTCAAGGACTTCTTCAAGTAATCACAGGCAACACCACAATAATGTAGCACATAAAAAAACAGAAGGGAACCAGGTCCTACTCCCCTTTGCAGACTATCTGTGGTAGCCTTGGAACCAGTGATTCAGCATAATATGTCGTTCCAGGCTACATATATTCCATTAGAGCAAAGCAATATTGCAGGCAAGCTAAGCAGGAAAAGGACAGACCAAAATGTATTTATTTTAAGTTTGTTTACTTGTTTTATTTGACTTAGTTTAGTCAAAAAAAAAAAAAAAAAACTTTCTCAAATGAAACCTGGGAAGAAAAGTTCCATTATATTACAAACATTTTGAAACAGATATTCTGCAATGTACATGAACAGACATTAAGTAATATACATACATTAAGTAATGCACATTAACAATTACACATTCATTTGCTAATTAGATTATATTCATATGAAATAAAGGTAACTATAAGAGTATGAAAGATACTTGCGCATTAGGAGATGTTGAACACTGAGCATTTTAACAGGCATATTAGTCAGTTGTTAAATAGATAATAGATCATGTGATTAGTCCTTAAAATTCAAAGAAATGGAGGTGAGAGAAGGAAGTAAGTAGGAGAGAAAGTTTGTAGTTATGGGATTGGGTATAAGGTAGCCTCCAAATACTTACATCTCTTAGTAAAAACTACAAGAAAACCCCTAACAAAGAGTTCTCACTGTGTGATTCCTTAAACCTCCTGTAATAGAGGCCTATGGGATATATGCAATTGACCCCTTAAGGACATTGTGTTTCAGCTATATGGTTTATGAATGTCCGTGACTTTTTACTTTTCCCTTTTTAAGTCTTTATGGACAGATTCAGGCCAATAAAGCCAAATGCCACTAGCTGTGGACATGCATGTTTTGGCCTTCTTATGACCTCATCAGCACAGCATAATTGGACGGTTTGTCTATACTCTAAAAACACAGAGTCTTTAAACCCTGCTGATGTCCATAACCATTAAGGTGTCTGCAAAATATCCCAAATAACTATCGAAAATATAAAAAGGTCACATAGACAAACCAGCTAGTAAAAACTACAGTCATTATGAGGTAACAATAGAGAGTTTTTGGGAAGCATGAGGCAGTTACTACACTGCCTCAAAATACCTAATGCTATTAGGGTGGCTACTGAAGAGAAATAGCTGACTGAGATTCCATACTGTCTGTTATAGACGAAGAGGTATAGGATAGGTTAATAAGAGAATAACTGACTGTGCTAGAAAAAGGTGATAAACTAGAATGTGTCTAAAGGATAATAGAATGAGCTGTGACTATAGTACTCACAGTGTGCAAAAAAGTATTGTAAAAGTGACAGACTGTGTAAGCTCAGTAAGGAAATAAGTAACGGTGGCAAATTCAGCTAAATAGTTTCACCCAGTAGGCCAGTGTGGTTTGTATCTAGCCAGTAAATACAATGAACAGTGGGTAGTCTAACTCACTGGATCCAGATGCAGGAACTGTAATAGCTACAGATAATGTAAATGATTAGTTTCAAGGGCAGTAACGATATAGCAGTCAGCCAAGTAATAAAGGTATATTATAAAGGTAACCTTGTACTCTCTACAGTGGTACTGTAGAGCAGTAACTTTAAACACCACAACACTGTGGTAATTAGAACAAGCAGAACTTCAACAATACCATTGATCAAAAAGTGTACCCAGTTACTAATAATAAGTACATGTGTTTTTATATACCTAATATGAGCAAAAGAGAATTAGTTTAACAGTTCAAATGAGGATTCAGTGAAGATTTATGTAGAGGCGTATTTAGTTAAGGAAGCTAAGATTTTCTTCTGTTACTATATAGGCCTTATTATAAAAGGAACAAGAAAAACATGAAAGTGTAGATGTTATTTAAAGGGTGAAGTGGGAGGAGGGGGGGTTAGTACAATAAGATTAGAAATGTATAAGTGAAGTTTTATTACTGAATAAACTATGTATATTATTTGAATGATAATGTGATTGCCAATAACAAGACCAATTCTAAAGTTGGAAACTTGTGATTTAATAAGATACACCTTAGGATGATTACCTGTGAAATAAAGTTTGATTTCTTTAGGGAAGTAAAAGAAAACCGCTTTGTACAGGATGAGCGGAGGACAGCAACAACAGCCATTTCCTTGCACAAATGTGGGGGCTTCAATGGATCCAGGTAATTATAGACCCATAAGCCTGACTAGTCTCATCTGTAAAGCTATGGAAAGGATCATTAAGGAACCAATAAACAAGGATATAGATAACTTACAGACTCTTGACCTATCAATTTCAGATTTGTCAAGGTAGGTTGATTTCTTTGAGAAACTTACTGAAGCAATGATTGCTTCTTCATATACAATTTTTTTTTATTAATTTTTTTTTTTTATTTATATGTAGGGGAGCTGCACCACTAGGGACATTATTTAATCATGGCCAGAGGCATCGCTAGCTCTACTGGTGTCATGTTTCAGTCCAACAAAACCTGCACAACACAGAACCTCATTTTGTTTCTTACAGTAAAGCAGACAATCATGTACCACCAAATCCTACTCCACCGCCCCCCCCCCAGCTCTTACCAGGAAAAGATGTGCAATTGGCTGGCTACATTATGACAGCAAATATACAGTCCTGCTCTTCAAGTGAAGCCCCCCCCCCACCAAAAAAAAAGTACAAAACACTAAACTCAAGTGTCTTTCTGTACCAGCATTTTGGTATAGAAAAGAGAAAAAGAGTTCTGCATGTTCGTGCTCTTTAACACTTTGCACCCAGGGCAATTTCCCCCTTTGCTCCACCCATGCTGCACTATTGGTCATGGCCTTAATACAGTGAAAATGCAAAGAAGATGATCACATACATGTAGAAATATAGTATTGGGTTAGTTAAACAGTAGGAGTATTTAGCAGTCTGATGTCAGTATGAACCGGTTCCAGAGTGCTGAACCTCAAATACGCAAGGACTTGATGGAAGGCATTAACAAAAAGTGTGGAATTGCAAAAAAATAGACAGTCACATGAGCTGAGCAGTCTGTATCACTGATTTACTCTTCAGGTTCATAGGTTCGTACTAGGCTATCTGCCCTAGGGCATTTATAAGCCTAGCCAAAGTGTGTGTGATTTTCACCACCCCTTAGGATGAGAATACTACGCCCATTTAGGGTTTAGTTTACTGTGCCTCTGTCTAGTAGTGACACAGAGATGACCCCCGGGGTAAACCTATGATCTCCCATCCATTCGTCAAGACTTCTCTTGAATAGAGTTAGTGAGGGGCTCTGCCTAACATGGATTGGGATTCTGTTCCAGAGTGTAGGGACCCTCTGGGTTATGAATCTGTCCCTCCAGCACATCCTATTTATTTCTGTGTTGAGGTTTAAGTCTCTTGCTCTCGTGGCTCTGATGGATTTGGATTTTCTGAGGTGGAGCATGTCCATTAATTCCGGATTGGACATGGCCTTGTACGTTAGGCACAGGTCACCTCTGAGTAGGCGGTATGCGACTGAATAGAGCTGAAGTTTTTTCAGTCGGGCAGCATATGACATATGTTTAAGACCCTTTATCCTCTTGGTGAGGAACTTTTCGGGTCTTTCTAACTGCTGCAGGTGTCAGGTAAGATACATCCCAAATGGGGCATTGTATTCAATCATTGGCTTAATAAGAGAAGAGTACAGGGGCACAATAACCTCTCTTGATCTAGATGTGAAACCCTTCATGATAAGGTGGGCAATATAGAAGGTCTTCCTAACCACTTTGGCAATGTGAGTGTCAAATGAGAGGTTACTGTCAACCTGGGTCCCTAGGTCCCTGATTGCCTCTTCCGTACTTAATGGATTACCACCTATGTGGTAATTTGTGGGTACCTTGTTTTTCCCAAAGGGTATGACTATACATTTTTTGGCGTTCAGCTTAAGGCCATGGCTCTGGCACCAATTATCCATTTCTATGACGCCTCTCTGAAGGATGTTTGTGTCTGCTGGAGTATCAATTATGGCGCCCAGTTTGCAGTCATCTGCGAACTTTGTCAGCCACAATCCTCCTATGTTTGCCTGTACCTCGGAAAAATAAATGCCGAACAAGAGGGGTCCCAGGACTGAGCCCTGTGGGACACTGCTTGTGACTGGCTTAGAGTCTGACATAGCTCCAGCAACTCTGACCCTGTGGGTTCTGTCCTTGAGCCAGTTTGCAACCCATCTCGTGACATATGGGTTTACATTTAAGCTGGTGAGTTTGTCTAGGATGCCCGAGTGGGGTATTGTGTCAAAGGCTTTTGCAAGGTCAAGGTAGGCTGTGTGAACTGCCTTACCCTCATCAATGGCCTTAGTGACGGTTTCAAAAAAGTCGAACAAGTTCAAAAGGCAGAAACTGCCCTTGACAAAGCTGAATTGGGTAGGATCCAATGTCTGTAGGTCCCCAATGTCTTTGTTTATGAGTTCCATAATGATCCTCTCCATAGCTTTGCAGACCAGGCTTTTCAAGCTTATAGGGCGGTAATTTCCAGGGTCTGTAGAAGCACCGCCTTTGTGAAGTGGGACCACTGTTGCCGTACGCCACTCTTTGGGTACGTATCCTGTAGTAAGGCTAAGATTAAACAGCAGCCTTATGTGTGGGTTTAGTTCCTCTTTGAGTTCATGTAGCACACAGCATGGGACACCGTCCGGTCCCATTGATGCTGTGTTTTTAGCTTTAGAGAGGGCGGCTCTCACCTGGGCATCTGAGATGTTAGGGAGGCTACACTCTGCTGGGATAGTTATTTCTCCTTCTGGGGGGGAGGGGGAGGAGAAATTTGCACTGAACCTGTCTGCTAGAATGTTGGCAATGTCAGTGGGTTCAGTGTATTTTGTGTCATTTTGGACTAACTCTGAGCATATCTGGGAGTTTTCACCCAGGTTTCTAACATAGCTAAAGAAGGCCTTGTGATTGTCTTTTGTGTTTTTTGCGATTTTTCTCTCAAAGTTGGCCTTGGATGATTTTATGAGTGATTGTAGTTTTTTGCTAGTACTGATCAGAGATGCCTTCCCATTTAGGGATTTTGCTCTGTCATGTAGTAGCTTCCTCCTTCTGTTGTAAAGTTTGTTTATGACTGGGGTCCACCAGACCGGGCGCCTGCCTTTGGGGGAATGGATCTTGGTTTTATTTGGGATTGCATGATCCATGCATTCTTGAAGGTGCCCGTAGAAGGCATTTGTAAAGGATTCAGCAGTGCGGGTTGTGGTTTCCACTGGCCCAGGGACCTTGAAGGATACCACTTCAGTCTTAAGAAGTGTGAAGTTTGCTTTTGAGAAGTTCTTCACTGTGGTCTTTTGTGCAGGGGGTGGGGGCGGGATGTGGATTTCCAGTTAGATTAATTTATAGTCTGATCTTACCAATGAGGGATATACTTCCAGTGTGGAGCATTTTGTCCCCATGTTTGTGATGATCAGGTCTAGTATATTGTCTCCTCTTGTGGGAATAGTGACTAGTTGTTCCATCGCATTTGAGTTTATGAATTCTAGGAACCTTTGGGCTAGGGTGTTTGGACTTGAGTAATGTTCCCAGTCTATGTTTGGGTAGTTGAGGTCTCCCAATATGATGGTACTTGGAGAGACATTTATACTCTCCAGTGTCTTCAGGAAGGCTGTGTGGGGTTCCTGAGTTTGAGAGGGTGGTCTGTAGCATGCTACAAATTGTAAGGCAGTTTTGCCTATAGTTAGTTGCACCTGGATGGTCTCCGATGCTTCGTGCATTGCCACTAACCTGGAGGTGTGGGTATCTTTGATGAATATGGATACTCCCCCTCCTTTTGTGGTTCGGTCCAAGTTTTGGGGCCGGAAAGCATGATATGAGGTAAAACCTGATAGTGCTGGGGTGCTCTCAGGAGCCTTGAACCAGGTTTCAGTCACTGCACAGACATCGATGTTCTCCATACTGAGGAGGGCTTCGAGGGCATGCATCTTGAGGTTTAGACTTCTGGCATTGAGCAGCATTACCTTTATTTTTTTTCCACTTGTGTTTTCTAGGGAGGTAGGTTTGTCATTTGAGCCTTGCCTAAAAAAGGCACTATGGGGGTGGCAAGAGCCTTGGCCAATATCCAGAAGCCCAGGGGTGACAGGTGCAAGCCATCCCTTGCGAAGCAGCATGGCTTGTCGAGCATGTCATCCCAAGCAGACAGACATTTGATCCCCTTAGAATGACACCAGTAATTAAGCCAATTGTTAAAACTGATCATTTTGTCTTTGTATTGTGGCATCATTCTTGGTGAGGGTAAGATGCTGCTCAGGGTCAGGGTCATACCGGCCTGGGCTACATAATCAGAGAGCTCCTCTATGTCTCTTTTTATGTAGTCCAGGGAGGTACATCTCAGGTCGTTCACACCGGCATGTACAATGATTGAGTCGTATTTGTACTTGCTGTGGAGTGACCTGAGTGCTTGTGTTATGTGGCGGATTCTAGCTCCCGACAGGCAGCTTACTGTGACCTTTTCCTTGTTCAGTCTAGTGAGTGGGACATCAGTGTGTCTGACTATGGAGTCACCTATTACAAGTGTGTCAGGCATGTTGTTTGCTGCCTGTGTTTTAGTAATCAGCATTAATTTAGTAAAGCAGGAGCATGGATCAGTGACACAGTCACAAAAGAATGGAGTGAGCCCTGACTGACCCAATCAACCAAGGTTCAGCTATTAACTATAGCATTAGAAGACAGGCAGGAAGGATAAAAGTGAAGGAATGTGGCCCACTCACCTCTTCCATGGTGTGGCAACATTGTGTAGATTTATTTATTTTTTATTTATGTTATTTATTTTATTCTTTTGTTAACCAAATAAATCCACTGGACACAAGGTCCCCTTTCAGGGTGACCTGAGAGCACTGTGTGGTTAATTCACCTGTTAAGAGTTGCACATTAGGCAAGTGAACATGAGGAGCAGACCCTATACTCTGGACTACAGGAAGAAACTTAGTAACAGCTCAGAACCTTAATTCTCCACAATAACCACCAGATGTTTTCCTGGTGGACTGGGTGACCCACCTTCTGTACTTTGTGGTTGGTGGTAGGAGGTTCTGATCAATGGCACCATCCCTTGTGGAAGTGAGGAAATGTCCATCATGGACAGCCCATTGCATACCCACTTACCTTGCAAGAATGTTAGGGCTGCAAAACAAAAAACAAAAAAACAAAACAAACAAACAAAAAAGAACAGAACAAAAAAATCCTTAAACTACCCCTGAAGACTGCTTAAATAATGGTCCACCTTGGCTGTCTGTTGCCTGTAGTGAAGAGATAATGATAGTGCAGCAGTGGTGTTGCGTTCAGTGTGCCCCTGTTATAAACCTTCAGCTTTTCTTCTATATACTCTATAGAATTTGTAGGATATAACCAGATGTATCTTTCATGACTGCAAGAGTGCATTTAACAGTGCAGTGCTAGTCATGTTCCAGTGGAATACTTTGCCTGTTTTGTTAGTAATTGGCTTACACTGTAGCATGTGCACGGCATTACAGAAATATTATTTCTCAGCTTGTGAATGTGTGTGGTATATTGGTCCATCTATAAACTTGGATATTTGTAGGTATAGACATTTTTAGTCATCATACCCTGAAATAAGCCACATTTCCTTGCACATGCTAAGTTATGTCTAGGTGCCAGAAAACATTGTTTTTTGTCTTACCCAGATTTACCTTGGGGTCAAGTAGTTTTAAGTGTTGTTATTATCAGAGATATTGCTGTCACAGATATCCAACTGATCATATTGTGGGCAAATAGGAGCAATATTATAAATGTCAAGTCAAATGTTACAGGTTTTGTACACAATTAAAGCAAAGAGCCTTCAGGAACCCATGACTTTAGTAGAAGAAGATGGCATTTCCAGTGTTTATTACTCTGTAATCTGTAATAGAGATAAATAATTTCAGTAAGGAAGAGAAAATCTGTAGATTGGCAGGTATTTGACCATAAGAGCATGTGTGCCAAGTCAGAAGCCTTTGAGATATCTTTAAACATTACACCTGTAAGATGTCTAGCATCTGCAGTATGGTGCAAACTGTTTGTGATGACTATATTTATTTATTTTATTGCATTTATTTACCAGGAAACTCTATAACTGCATATGTAATGCTACACCTTCCTTAAGACAAGCTCTTGGGTAGAAGGTACATCATAAGCTTCCCTGCATGCCTCTAATAGCAAGGTAGCTGCTTTATCTTGGATTTTTATTGGGGAGAGAGAGAGTGTGAGAGAGAGACTGAGAGAATGCCTGTTGGTTATTTGATCCAGAACTGTGCTTAGGGATGAGAATGATGGAACAGAGAAAAGGTAATGATGTATCTCAAAGTAATAACAATAAAGGCATTCCATCCCCTCAGGAATTAGAAGTTAGTGTAAAAAACAAAGTTGCTTGCTGAAGTGACCTGGAAAGGGGTTGAGGATATAGTGAAAAGACAGGAATAGCACTGAGTGAAAACTATATATTTGCTACATTTCAGTTTCTGAGATGCTAGCAATATTAATAGTCCATTACTGAGCGTGTTTGAAAATTCCTACCAAGTTGTTCATCTCTGCCCCCCCCCACACACACACACACACACACACACTGGGGTTGCAGTAAGCACTGGCATTGTTTTCAGGGGATACAACATGGATATGCCACCATGTATAAGCAAACAGTAATCGTCAGTTTTGATAAATCAGCTCCTGTCTTTGTTTAAATGCTATGCACAGATTTCAGCAAGAATATGTAACTGTTGGGGGAGGAAGTTTGTCCTTACCCTCAAGGTTGTGGAATCTCAGAATTTATATGTTTAGAGAGTCAACAGTATAACAGTTTTTTAAATATAATGTTGTCATCTAACAAATTACATCAGCAGTTACAAAAGAACCAAATACTAAGCTAAAATCATACATTCAACTCATCTTTAAAGTTTGCAACATGTGCTGATTCCCCAGATATACTATAATGTTATGCCAGGTATGTACTTTGTCAACATATTACAATCTTAAATACTAAGGTAATAAAGAAATTAAGTGGTACAATTTCCTAATATGCCTAATACAAATATACAAATAGTATATAATATATTGGCTGCAGTGGTAAACCAAAAATAAGGATGGAAGGAGGGAATAGAGAATGGAAATGTTTTTCTGCAATAGAACCAATAATATAGCTGTACAGCTAGCTTCCTAAAGATCTCACATAATACCGTGCAGCACACCTGTACAGTAGTATAGACCTGTTCACCTTCTAAACTCCACATATTAAAGGGAAATAGTCATATTAAACGGACCTACTGTTAAAGCTGATGATGTACTTTATCAATTAAATAGATTCAAATATTCCTGCTGCAATGCTTTGAAGCATGATTATTATCTCTAGAGTTTGTTTCAGGAGCTGTGCTTTTTGCAGTTTTGGTAAGGTACCTACCATGATTCTGTAACATTATATGCAATCAGGTTGCTCTGAAGTGCATTTGTAGTTCAATAAGGCTGCTTTATGGGTGGCAAATGCTTCCTTAAGTTCATCGGGGAGCCAGGTTGTTAGTTTATCACTGAGGCAAGTGTCATCTCAGTTAATTGAAATATCTATACCTATATCTATCTATCTATCTATATATCTATAGCTCTATATATATATATATATATATATATATATATATATATATATATATATATATATATATATATATATATATATATATATATATATATATATATATATATATATATATATATATAAAATGTGTGTGTGTGTGGGTTTGTGTGTGTGTGTGTGTGTATATATATATATATATATATATATATATATATATATATATATATATGGGTTCATGTCAGTACACCGACAAGCGGAACATCGACAGTCACTCCACCGACACATGAAATATTCAAAACCGCAAACACGGACATTTAACAGGTAAGAGGTTTACATTTTGCTAATCATGCCTACCACACATGCATAACACTGCCACACTTACTAAAACATGGTAGGCATGATTAGCGAAATTAAAACTCTTACCTGTTAAATGTCCGTGTTTGCGGTTTCGATTATTTCATGTGTCGGTGGAGTGACTGTCGATGTTCCGCTTGTCGGTGTACTGACACGAACCCATATATATATATATATATATATATATATATATATATATATATATATAGACACACACACACAGACAGATATTCCCAAAATTATTGAGGTCTTATTTTAATTACGGCTGCAATTATGTCTGGAATTGTCTGTTGCAAGAAATATTTACAGAAATCTACATAACATTTTTATGTTAAATTTCAAAAAGACCTGGATCAGGATATTAAGTATAATGAGAAAATATGTACATTAAGTATGTTTAAGTTTAGATATGAGGGAAGGGACTTTCAATGGGCTAGTCTTGTATTTAGAGTGTGATGTATCATTTTATCTTACCTCACCTGCTGTCTCACATACCGAAGGTAAATTAGGGTATGTTCCACACGTTCTACCAGTTGGTAATCAAAAAGAAAACCTCTATGAGGCACATTCCTCAGTTACAGAAAAACAGACATTGGAACAAACCAGGAATCAATATGACAAGAAGTCAGGTTCCAACTGGTTGATTTCTTTCAACGAAAAATTATCAGATTTTGTGCAAGCCGACAGTATAGCAAGACAGAAGATGAATGTGGATACCTGGCAAACTGGCAAGTACAAAATGCCACAATTACAAAAATAACGGCTGCTAAAAGGAAAAAGATTGCATAAGGTCAAAGAACAGTTCCATGTCATACCTCTCACTGTACAGATTTTTGCAGAATGTCCAGATTTTTGCCTCATATTATTGTTTCCTTTTTCATATAATTGTGTTTTTCTGGCAAACTAGTGGCAAATCATTAAAGACTGAATTTAGAAAATAATGACAGACATTTGAGTTTCAGACTTCATACCCTTCAGAAAATTCATGCTAATGCAAAACCTGTTATCCTGTCAACTTTCTAAGCTTGTAAGAGTAATATTTAAAAATTGTCCCAATTTTTGGGCCTTTGTCCCACTTTTATTTATGGCTTTGTTCAGATTTCTTACTCTATGAGGTTGAGAGATATGAAGAATACCAGTTTGAATAAATCATAATACAGAGGCAAAATTGTTTCATTTGCCCTTCCTTTTTTTTTCTTGCCTTTCACAAAAGATTTCAAAGTTTGTGCTCACATTTTTAGCTTTCCTTAAGAAACAACCATAGAATTGTTTATACGTGTATATAAACTGAATTTGTCTGTGTTGTTTGATAGCCAGTCATCCATTATTAAAGAGGTGTTACTCTTGTTTTGTTCCCTTATGCAAGTAAAACCATATGAATATTGTGTGGAAAATGATTTTAGGTCAGTCTTTTCTATAGTAAATAAATGTTCCAATAATTTAACTTGTATAGAATATCAAGCTCTGTAACATCTATACTTAAGAATGTTATTTTCTACTCTGTCATTTTAGGGGTTAGTCATTTTAGACTGCTTTGTGTATTTTGAACTGATAAATTAACTTTTGAATAATATTTTGAGTAATATTATGGTGACCTGAAACATTGTTGCCCACAAAGAAACCGAGGTAGATGTTACTTAGTATGAATATTTATAGATCATTGCTAATAATCTTTAGACTCATGATTTTTGTTTTCAGTGACTCAACCTCATTTCCTATGTTTATTGCTTCAAGCGGGAATACAGAGGGTTGTCATTCCTACTTATAAGACTCATGATTAGTGGCACAGGTGAATTCACAGAAGGTTTATCTTAGAAGATGGATATCTCAGACCTTTAGTTTCACAGTGACATTTCCTTACTAAAAACACAAGTTGTTTTCCACGTCTGTTAGCAGGGTACCATTAACGATAGTAGTTATGTATGTACTTTTCCAGTGTATATATATATATATATATATATATATATATATATATATATGTGTGTACAAATGTGCTTTTACCCTTAAGAATGCTCAGTAGCTCAACTAGTACTTATTGAAGAAGATATGATGGTAACTACCATTGTATATGAAATTAAGTCTGCGTCATAACCTTGACATCCACAGTTCAGTGTCTGGCACCATAAGGTGAAGTCATAATATGGCATTAATCCAGCTGGATACTTTTCACTTGAAATAACCAAATCTAAACAGAAATGTGCCATCACAGCAAGAAGTTGTGCCTAACAGCAGAGGAGATGACATAGTGCTCAAGGAAAGTCATTTTCACCAAAAACAAGTGCATTTTTGGCTTAAAACATCACTTTACCACCATGCAAAGCCAGAAACTATGCCAAAAATCCAAGGAGATGATGTAGAGGTCAGCATAATTTATTTCTACTGAAAAATTGACATTTTGCTTCAAGTAATCATTTACTGATTTTCTGAAAAAAAAAAAAAAAAAAAAAGAAAAAACTCAAAATAATTGCAACTTAATTAAAAACTGCCAAAAATTAAACTCCCCAAAACTGTTTACCTTTGCAGAGCAATTTGACTGACCATCACGGAGGTAGAGATTCATACACTTTTGAAAAACATCAAAGCTTGACTTTGAAAGTGAAGAAATGTAGCACATATTTTCTGCATTATGGAAGCCATTTAGAGTTCTTTTCTGGATAAGTGTAGTTTCTGGTTGCTTGAGAGTTACTATTTAAAAATAGACCTGACAAATACTGTACCCTATACTATACCATACCATAAATACTGTATTGATTTGATTTTAATATTGAAATGCAGTAATTAAAAGGCTGGCTGGAATAATAATATTTTAAACTTATATTTCTACTAGAAAGTGTGGCATGCGGAACAGTTTTCAGTGGCACACTGAGTGGATTGGAATTGAATGAATTGAATAGAGAGAGAGAGTGAATGCATGTATGAAAGCAGAAGTGAAAGTGTGTGAGAGATTGGAGAGATGTATAAAAGCTGAAGAGAGTGTGTGTGAGAGATCGGAGAGAGAGTGAGTGAATGCATGTATGAAAAATAGTGTGTGTGTGAGAGAGAGAGAGAGATCAGAGAAAGAATGTGCAATCTGATGCAAACTGAGTTAGTATGGAGTGAGTGTTGACATTTTAGCAGTTTGACTTGTTCTCAGGTTGAGGAGAAAGAGAATTTATTTGTATCATCCTTTTTAAAACTCTAAAACTGTAAAAACATAAGGTAAGTTTCTGCAGGTGGAAAAGAAAGTACAACACATGAAAAACTGAATTATTCATACTGTACTATATTTCTTTTATTTTTTTTTTGGTTGCTTGAGTTCAGGTTATCTGAGAGTTTACTGTATGATTCTATCATAAGTAAGCTTAATGAGCTTTTGTGCAAAATAAGAAGTATAATGCGTGAATAGGCATGCTTTCGCAGATGTGCTCAAGTTAAGGCAGAGTCTGTGGAAGCATTTGTCACATGCTCATATGTACTGCCTGAATATTATTTGTTTAATCAAAAGAACAAATTAAATATAAAACTGTGATTGTGCTGCTGATACTGAAGTGTCTCAAATGTTGTAGATGGAAGTAAATTTAACTTTGAAAAATAATGCAGATTGCTGGCAAGGCTGAATTTGCAGAGACAGCACTAATGTAAGAACGCCAAATAATGTGTGGGATATAAAGAAAATGTCAAATTATGGTCAACATTATTATGTGCATGAGAGGCAGAGAGAATGCATGTTTGATGTATGCTTGAGATGTAGCTGTTCACATATTGAGTCAAAGCAGTGTGCTGCATGTGGATAAAATTCAGCAAGATGGGGCATTGTGGTGCTGTGTACAAAATTAATCTAGTAAAAAAAGAAGCTTTTGAGAATAAAACCGAGGAATGGTTTTTGAAAGCATTTATGTTGAGTTTAGTGACGGCTCTGCCAAACAGTGAATTTAGGTTGTCAAGCCAAACTCAAACAGGTTTTGAAATAGATACTCTGGAGCTGATAGTTATTGTTTTATTTTTGGTACTTACGTAACTATATCAAACTTACTGCAGATGCATGAAACCAAAATGTTAATATGCAGGCTAGAAGGAAAACTAAAATGTATAGAAATATTCCTAGCAATGACTCAGTGGAAGGGATACAAGTATTAAGTTTTGGGTCCATGTGCTGAAAAGTCTACATGTCAATAGCCTGCTTAGTAGAACATGCAAAGTAGGGCTGATTGAAAAGTAAATGTAGATAATGTGAACGTGTTAGGATCATGGTGGTGGTCATTGACAAACTGCAACATTTGTAGCTTTTAGTTCTCTTTAGACTAAAATGTTGAAACTCTCAAAAACATACATACATAATGTTGCTTTGAGTCTAAAGGAGCATATATTTCCATATAAAAGAGGCATTTGTGTTCTTGTATTATGTGATAAAAATTACATTAAATTTGAATGTTTATTAAAATTTATAATGCAGCTGCTGTTTTGCCTTTGATTTTATAAACCCAGTCTAAAGCCACGATATATATATATGTATATATATATATATATATATATATATATATATATATATATACATATATATATATATATATATATATATATAGCAATAATTTGTCCACAAAGTTTCATTAACAACTGTCAAATCCTTCTGGAGATAGATGCATTTATGTACTAATAGCATAATTAGACAAAATCAGTAATATGGGACAGTTGTATGGCAAGTGGTCAAAAGTAAAGGTGTTAGCTATGTACAAATGTTATGCATGAAGTAGGTGTTAACAATAAACCTGGGTTCTCTGATGATAGGAGTGTATTTATTATTATAATCTTAGAATGCGATTTAAACATGAATATTTTTCAGTATGAACAGCAGCTGTACCAGCAGACTGTTGCCTTGCTGCATGCTTCTTTCTGTCTGTTCTTGAACCCAAATTCTTATAGGGATGATGATTTCAGTGCTAGTATCTGCTTGTACACTCATTTTATTGATATATTTCCATCTTTCTGGATGGGGTTCTGAGCAATATATACATCTTTTTTACATGAATGTGAGTGGATAACATACAAGATGTAGTCTGAATTTAATTACAGCATACATAAAAAAATATTTTTTGCTGCTGTGGAGATGATAGTGTTTGAAGGAGAATTAATAACTTCATTAATTACAAAACTTACTACTGCAAATGGTTTACTAGACAATGGAATAGTCATCCAACTAGTGCTAAAAGAAGTATTGCTAAAAGTTGGTTTATATGTTATAGATGGATACGATTCACTAGTGAGGTTTATTTGTAACAATAGACTTTATTATCTTAAAAAAATAAACAAAAAGATGTAAGCAAGATTTAATCAAGGTGTATAGTCAGGACATGCTTAATTTACAAAGGCATGAGTCAATGGCAAATATCAAGGTATGTATAAAATGTTCTTATCATGTTAGATCTTTCATTTGAAGTTGCTGACATTGGGGTGATAGCGTAATGCTTGTTTTGGAGAAATGTTGGAGCATTCCAGTACTGAATAAACATGTTAACTGTAAGATTATGTAGATCCATAGAAAGTGCACAACAGTAGCAAAATGACTGCTACATAATAGTACATAACCTACACAAACTACTAGAAATAGGAATCTTCCTGTTTGGATCCTTCCATGTGGACACTGTGCATTGCAAGTGCATCCTGAAAACTAATATGGATATTTCTCCTGTAACCATAAAAAGAGAAGGATATCTTAAACAATTTGAAAACCATTCAATGAATGATATAAGATATAGAGATATAGGCAGATAGATAATATATATATATGAGTGCAAATCATTTTATATTGGTTTAGAAAGTGTGAAGATAATTAAGATAATTAGTGAATATTTGAGATGACATTAGGCAGAAAAATAGTGACTATACTCTAGACGTTCATATAAGAAGGTGCATTGGTAGTCATGCATCTTACTTGCAGCTGTTATGGGTAATGATGCCTATATTAGATGGTACGGATATGGACAATGCCTTACTTAAGGTAGAATATTACTGGCAGATTGAGCTGCAAGTATATAAGCTGCCTTGCCTTGGTGCATCTTTTAGTTTAGTGCATTTTAAAAATATTAATAATGTACCTTTAAGATATCTTAACTGGCCAATTGCTGCTCTTATGTGTTAAGTGCAAATGTGCTTCTTAAATGCCGTGACTTTGGTTTTATTCTTGATGAAAGATGACTGAAAATATTTTCATGTTAAAATAAAACTGCTTTGTTAGTGCTGTATTTTTTTTCCTTTTTTTGTTTGTGTGCTAAGTTGTTTGCTTACCCTATAACGTTACCCTTGTTGGCAACTAATTTGTGGCACATGAGTTTGTTTGGACTGGTTTGCTATTGGCTCATTTTCTTTTAAAAGGGTAATATCTATTCTTTTGAAGTAAGAGTGTTTAGGAAATACTAAATTATTACACACTAGTCAGTCTGGGCGATAATATCTGAACAGGTGGTTTTTGCTATGGTTACACCATAACTATGTTTTAGTATCTTGGCAAATGGCTGCACATGAGAATATTTTGTCTTAGCACTGCTGACATTCAGCAGAATACACTGAAACTAAAAGTCCTAGATCACTAAATATTGAAGGTTCAATGTGTTTTTAGGATCTGGAGGAACTGCTTTTACAGGGCCAGTCTAAGATAGTGTGGTCTAGTTGGCTCTGTAAGTATTTGACAGAAGCCATGTTCATACAAGGCCAAATGAGGGTGACTTTAGACTTCAACAGTGAAGATTAATCAACTACATTTTTTCTATTGTAAGTAACTAATAAGGGGCTTTATAACTTTATTTATAGTCACTTGTGATGTCAACAGTGGCTAGTATAAAGTCATCATTTTGATCTTACTTGAATTGGCTATTTGGCTTTCAAGCACATGACAATTTTTTTTTTAAACAAGAAATATCTTTATTGAATTATCATTTATGACACAGGCAGTCATACAGTTATGTAAATGAAACAAACCATATTGACATATTTTCAGTTGCAAACATTATATGTCACTTGTAATCATTTGTACATTCATTGTCAGTCAAAAATTACATAGCACATTCAGTTCTTGCCTTCACTTAAAACTCATTCCCCCACTAAAAAAATATTATGCATATATTATTTCCATGATTCCCATTTTCTGTTTAATTTATAACCCTTTTCTAAAGATCCCACTTCCAATTCTTATATCTCTGTTACTATATTCACTACCTCTAGTACAGTTGGTTTATACTTCCATTTTCTAGTAACTGCTTTTTTTGGCAGCCACCAGAATTAAATTCAGCAAGGCCTTACTATGTCTGTGGAGTCCAATTCTTTATCACTGCTGAAAAAAAACATTTCCATAGTTATACCAATATACTCACCCAGTAATTCTGAGAGAGTAATTTGCAGGGAATTTTTAAAGTCCAACAACTCATTACACACCCAAAAAAATAAGTTCCCAATTGCCTCTTTCACACCATTACACCTCCAACATTTGCAATCTATGAAGAAAAACTTGTTTGGAGTCTGCTTGGAGTATAAAGGTACCTATGCAAACATTTCCAAGCAAAGCTCCTAAATCTTCTAGACTTTGTTGCACATTTGGGAGCCATACATATATTCTTCCATTGTTTATTTATGAATTGCTTAACTAGTCTCTCTTCCCAATCCTTTCTGACATCCTCTGGTTGATTCATATAGTTATCATGCAATATTTTATATGTCCTACTAATTATCTCTTTTTTAACAGCAGCCTCTAATCTAGATTCTGCTAAAAACTCTACCAGTGCTGGTCTTTCACTTAGGATTCCCCTATTTATTTCTCTTTGCCTATACTCTGATATCAGTTCCTGACTTATTTGCCCCTGAATTATTGGCCCCTTCCCATTCTGTTACATTTCCCTCTTTAATTCTTTGCTCCCAATCCCTTCATTCCTTTGCCAGTTTTCTCCAGTACATTCCAGCCCCCCTCTTGCCTATTCCCTGTACCCCTAATTGCAAATCTTCCCTATTGGCAGAATCTCCTTTCTCCATTCCCATGTTGACTTAGTTCTTAAAATACTTTCTGTTGCTTTATGAATATAATGTTCTGTATGGTTATTTTCTTTAACGATATGCATCCAAAATCCCAGTCTCTCCTTATTTCATGAGCTTCCCCCATTTCACCATCATCCCTTTCTACTTTGAATTATAGCTTTCTCCTTTGTATGCTGTGTATAGGAGCCTTAACTGTGTAGCTCTGAAATACCGCTTCAAATCATGTAATCACAAACGACCTTGTGCTTTTGGAAGGATAAACTTATCCCATTTGGCTCTTGCTCACTTCCCCTCTGAGAAAAAAATCTTTCAACTCTTTTATAATTGCTATTTACAACTTCTCTGGTTGATAAAAATATGCCTGACGTGGATAAAACCAAAGGGACTGAAAACATGTTCCCTGCTTGTATCTTGCTAGCTAGCTCCATAAAACAGAGCTTCCAGTTTCTCGTTTTTTGTGTTATCGTTTGTTATTTCCCACATATCCTTAGCTGCCATCAAAATCCTTTTTAATCCATATTCTTAATTACTTCATTTTGTCATGTATCCATAAATATGGGTATAGCTGAAGCAATTCTTCTGTAGGTAGTTGTGTCTATATTACATAATCGAACTGTTAAAAGTTCGAACGTCATATGGTTGACACCATATGATCGAACTTTTAAAAGTTTGAAAATGTAATAAAAAAAAAAAAAAAACAAAGAAAAAAACTACCTGAACAGTTTAAGCAGGGGGGCACCCCCATGTGGGGGGATGTGCCCTCAACAGCCCCCGCTCTTTAAATATACGAACTCCGAGATCGTGCTACAGTGCAGAAAAGTGAAATCTTCCCATTCTGCACTGTGCGTAGATCTCCGTTGAAACGTTCAAACTTTTAAAAGTTCGATCATATGGTGTCGACCATATGATGTTTGAACTTTTAAGAGTTCAGCAATGTGATATAGACCCACATAGTTTACAGCTATTGCCTTTGTTTTATGGCAAATTGGTTCTTGGTCTTAAAGGAGTGGGGAAGTTGAGACTAACGTGCTATTGATATTGTTTAATATAAATAACAGCATTCTCTTTCTGACTTATTACTTCAAATTATCTTATATAATTATTGTGCATTTATGCAAAAAAAAAAATCATCCATTGTGAAGAAGGGTAAATCCAGTGATATCGTGTCACCAGAAGAAGCTGGAATGTTGAAAGAATCTATAAAAAAAAAAAGAAGAAACATATCCGAGTAGAACATCCTTGTTGTTTATATTGGAAGAGCTCAAACACAAACTCATATTTACAGAAGGTCAAGGTACATGACACAAAGGTAGACTGCTGGGAAATCAACAACTGAGCAGTAACAGCATACAGACTAGCAAACTGCACAATTGACCTCAGAATGCTTGTGGATCAGTTGTGCAGAAAAGAAACAAGATGGTGTGTTGTGCAGCACTGGCAAATGACATGTTAAGACTGTAGCACAGTAAAATGCTGAGCATGAAGAATGGGTATAACTGCAGTGTAATGCATGGAGTGGCATGAATATGCTCCAAAATCGGGAAAAAAACAATTTAAGCACTTTTCTAGGGTGAGACCTGATCATAACATCCCCCTAAGCACTATTGTGATCAGGGCTGTCTCTAGAGACTAGCAACTGACAAGTGTCAGCCAGTAAAAAGCAATGGCAGAAGTTAAAACAGGTTGTTTCTGTCTGCTGTGTATGCCTGTCAACTATCCCTTGCATCTGTCTAATATTTTTGTTCTGATCCTCATATTCTTATCTACTGGTAACTCACTGAAGATTATGGTCAGAATTATGATAAAAATGTCACCTTTAGAGTTTCATACATCATACTATTCAGTAAATGCATATTGATACAAAACATTTTATTCTATGTACAATATAAGTTAATTAGAAAAATCTTTAAGCACTAACCCATCAGAATACTTAAGAAAATAAAGTAAGGGATAATACTAAAGGACAGCACTCGCTAAGTACTTTAAACATTTTGTGCTTTTCTTTTTAAATGTAATCAGTAGCATATGGGACAGATAAAGCTCTAAGCGCTACAAAGAACTATGATCAAGTCTTTAATCATAACCCTTTCTTATGTGTTCTTGAATGCCAAGATCCACCTCTCAAAGAGAGTTTCTTGACATCCATGTGCCAAGTACATAATAATCTGGTTATGACTGGAGATCCAGTCATAATACTCTCTATTGCTACAGATTAAATAATTGAGAATAGACCAGTTATAAATTTCTGCAGCCTGAACTCATTCATAAAAAAATCATAATGTTAAGCTTATATGATCCATTTTAGAAAACTTCAAAGAAAATGCCTTATACTTTCAGAATTAAATTTGCACTTAGAATTTACTTCCTTGTGACCTAGCCTTTCTTTTCTTACCAGATTAGTTTATATTTATTTATTTTACATTTGTTAAACAAGTAGGAGGCTGGTCTAGCGACCATTTAAAGCCATGAATTGAGAAATCTGGCAAAGACACACTGCATCACAGTGAATTACACTGTTTGACTTTGGACAGGTCAGCTGATTATCAGTAGGAGAAGACTGTATACATTTTTCAGCAGATAAAACACTAATGAAAGAAACATAGTTATAAATGTAGCAACACAAGAATTCTTTGACAAGTTAAGTTTGCAGATATTGTTGATCAGTAATGTAGTAAGCATAAAAAAACAAGGAAAAATGCAGAATTTACAGTAGGGAACATAATATGTACAGGTTGTTTGTGGTATCACTGGAAGAACAACTGTAATAGGTTTTACCACAGAATTATATCTGATCATGTGTAATACAAAACTCATGCTCTTCTCCTATGTCCTCACCAACAACCTTCTCTCCTTAACCCAACACGGATTTCGCCCATCCCACAGCAACACCACTGCCCTACTCAAATTCACTAATACTATAAACTCCCACAGGAATCTAGGTAAATTAGTTTCAGCTACCTTCCTAGATGTATCCAAGGCATTCAACATGGTCTCACATAATAAACTACTGTCTTGTCTCTCTGACCTCAGCCTTAACAATCCCACCCTTCTCTGGTTCAAAAGCTATTTAGATAACTGCCAACAATCCGTCAAATGGCATAACTCTCTATCCCCTCACTCCCAAGCTCATTAGGCGTGCCACAAGGATCAGTCCTAGGACGCCTTCTTTTTAATATCTTCACAAACCAACTCCACTTAGCTACCTCTAAAGCTGACATAGTCCAATATGCTGATGACATAACTCTCATATTCTCTGCACCCAACATCCAACTTCTCCAACAAAAAGCCAAACAAGCCTTGTCTGAAGTAGAGAACTGGCTTAACAACTCCCAACTCATACTAAATCCCAAGAAAACACAACGAATGCTATTCCACTCTAATAAAATGAGCAACCTTACTTTCTCTATACTCTCTGCTAACAAAACCCAAATCACCCCCGTCACTGAGGCTAAACTCCTAGGAGTTGCCATTGACCAGCAACTCAGATTCATAAAGCACATAACAGCCATCACTAAAGTCCGCAAAAAGCTAGGTTCCCTCTATCGCTGTAAAAGTTATCTAGCCAACAAATCTCGAATTGCAATAGCCAGGACCCACCTCCTATCTACTCCACTTTATGTATCCCCAATTCTAACTAATCTTTACAAAACTGACCTTAATAAACTTTCTATCTGTTGCAACAAAATCGCTAGATTCACTACCAATGCCAAATCATGATCCCATCACTGCCTTTCCCTACAAGTCTTGCACTGACTTGAATTTCCGAACCTATTAAGGTACCATCAACTCAGCCTAGCTCATCTAATTCTGTACTATCCCGAGAAAACCCCTGACCTGACTGGCATGCTGAACTTCTACAGTTCAAATAGACAACTTCAGTCCTCCAACAAAGCCTTAATTGAAACCATCACGTGCAAAAACAACTCCAGGGAATCACTATTTGCCCATGAAATAGCAAAAATATGGAAGAACCTTCCCTATGACCTCAGACTACAAAACTTCACACTCTCCTTCAAAAGCCTACTTAAAACATACCTCTTCAACCATCTGTGCAACTGTAATTGATCCCCTGAAGCCTCATCCATTCACTGTTTCTATACCCCATCTGTCCTGGACAACAGAAACAACACACTCTACCTATCCATGTGTGAGCAATAACCTATATATATGTGTATGTACGTGTGTGTGTGTGTGTGTGTGTGTGTGTGTGTGTGTGTGTGTATATGTATGCATGTATATATGTGTGTGTGTGTGTGTGTATATGTATGCATGTATATATGTGTGTGTGTGTCTATATATATATATATATATATATATATATATATATATATATATATATATATATATATATATATATATATATATGCTCTTTCATGTATATTTGCTTGAACGTATATATGGAAACGTAATCATTTATATAATCTTATTCAGTTGTGAAATATCTTGCAATGCTCTACCTGGTTCTTATCTCCTCACATTGTATATTTTGTACACTTGTATTTTCAACCAAAAGGGGTAATATCCTCTTATTGTATACGAACTGCTGTAAAGTCTACAATCTGTATGCTACTACTCTGTAATGTAAATATATAAATGCTGACCTAAATGGGCATTGTATAGAATTTTAACATCTTTAATTAGTTTGCCAAAATGTTTGATATATACATAGCTGGGTCCCTAAAGTTTAATATATTAAGTGTAAAGGTACCTCCAGCTGTGATTTGTAACACTTGGTTAAACAGTGATGCTCAGTGGGCGCCAATAAATGAGTAATCCTGAGAATTTTGTTTTGAGTGGTTTGTAGTAAATTACAGTTGTGTGTAGAGAGAGAGGGGAGCTATGACAGGCACTGTGTACTGTAGTCTCGGTAAAAGCATATTTATTGCAGTAACCTTTCTTACTTCAGTAGTGAAAAAGTGTGCTGTTTTACAGTTTTTTTTAGATGATTTGGCACAACATGTATATTGAAGGAAAAGTTTTAGTCTAATTCCTTGCAAAGGTATTTTTGGTTTGTGACTTATAGTATGAAATTGCCAATAAGATTCTTAAGTGTGGGGGGTGCTTTTTTATTGTACCAAGTAACACGAAAGCAGATTTGGCTGTTTTTTACCAAGCCATATTCAAATAGTAATAAAATATTCTTGTAATTCAGTATTTAATGTTCTGTTGCTTTTATTTGTTTTGGTTACAAAATATAATATCATGTAGCATGCAGAAAATGTTGGCAGATCCCAAAGGAGTGTAGTAATGAAAAGTAAAAAGAGGCCAATTACAAATTTTTGTGTCACACCTTTAGTAATGGTGCCAGCATCTGTGAGTGAAGTAGCACTCACTACATTGAAGACTCTGTTCGATAGATAGCTCCTGTACCATGAAACTACTCTGAACAGGAGATGCCCTTCCGGCCCTCACAACCAACAATAACACTTATTACAAACTTATATAGGAAACTCATATGGGGAATCACCAGGTACATGGGTCCCAGGGAATAAGATGATGAAGACACACACAAATATAAAGCAAGTGCTGGAACCCATCCTGGAATTAACAACCCTTCTTCCTGAAATGAAGGAGGAAGTGTTGCAAGTGAAGACAGATAACACTACAGTTATGTGGTACAGAAACGAGCAGGAAGGGTCTTACTCCTACTTACTGTGCAAACTGACCATGCAGGTCTTGGAGATAGCCATATAAGTAGTGTTTCCCTAATGGCCACATATATTCCTTCAGTGCAGGATGTTCCTAATCAGACACTCATGAAAGGATGTTGGATGGGGATGTTTTTCTAAATTGACCAGGAGATGGAAGGAGCCAGACATAAGTGACCCATTTGCTTCACATCCAAACAAACAGCTGAGGCAGTTTTAGTTAAGGCTAGCAACACCATGAACATGGAGGACAGATACCTTCTCCCTGAACTGGATAGGTCAGTTCCTGTATGATTTTCTTTCTATATTCTTGATCCCCAAGGTGCTAAACAAAGAAAAGGAGAAGAGAACAAAACTGATTCTCATAGCCGCTTTTTGACCAAGACACTGGCTTCCTCTCCTGAACAATCTGGAAAAAGGGAAACATGAGGTGTTAACTTTGCTAGTGGACTTACTGACTACAAAGAAGGCCCCCTGCTGCAACTCAACCTGTCCACACTGAGGCTGACAGCCTGAATGATCTTGCCTAATCCTATGGAGATAGACATTTTCAGAGGACATGCTAAATATTATGAAGAAGGAAATGGAAATCCAAAACTAATAACATCTTACCTAACAAATTATAAAGGTTTGCCTTCTGGTTCAATTTCAGAGCAGTACACTTCAAAAAGGCTAGAGTGGCATTTGTCCTGGAATATATCAGACTTAAACAAATCTGGTTTAACTTACACATCTATAAAAGTGCATGCTGCTTCTATTTAAGCCTGTGTACCTATACAATCCCCTCTATAATCTAGACCTTCTGTTAAATGGTTCCCAATGGCAGTTGTTCATCTCAGAACTCCTAGAAAGTACCTTGCTCTATCATGGGTCCTCAGCTATTTACTAGAGAAATTAACTTTGCCCCATTTAAACCAACAACCTCTGCCCCTATTCATTTCCTCTGTTGGAGTACACCCTTGGTAACTTATACAACTGTACTTTGTTCTGTTCTTCTGAAAATGGTTAAGGGCAATTACCACAAGCTTCCTCAGAAGATGAATTTACTCACACAAGACAGGGATTCTCCAATCTACCTCAGCCATCAATTTCTTCAACTTACTGCTTGGTTGATAACATTTTAATACATTTTAGGTACCTTTTCCCTTTAGACATGCAGCAGGTATTATGGAAGGCTAAGAAACCTACTACTAGAAAATCGTATATGGCTATGTAGAAGATAGTTACTAGATGTCATCAAAGTAGGAACCAACTTCCTTGTAAGGCTGAGAAATCTTGGTTTATGCAGTATTTGTGTGAGTTATTATCCTCCAGACTTTTAACATCTTCAATTTTTATTTTTTTATTTATTTGCAGTTTGTTTGCCAGGATAGTCCATTGGGCCACAAGGAGACTGTTGTCAAAAGAGTCCTGGGGAGAAAATCTCCAGAAAAATGCAAATACATAGTATACATTGCACATATATATTACAGACTATCTCATAGGAATACAAAGTAAATATGATAAGAAAAGGTTAACAATGATAGAATACATCAATATAGTTCATTAAACAGCAATAAAAAACACTTTTGTAAAAAAAAAAAAAAAAAAAAAAGTAGCGGCCTAGGGTAACTGTTAAGTAGTTGGTCAAATAGTTCATTAGAGTTGTGGAACTATAGGAGGCAGTTATTCATTTCAGCTATCTATCCTTGTCTGCCCATAGATCTCCCATTACTCAAATGAAACAATTTTTGAAAAGGTTATTGGATATCCATCCTCCTATAAGACAGGTGTCTCTTCCTTAAGATCTTAATGATTTTTCTGAAGAAAGTTACACTTTTTCCTTTTGAACCTGCTAATGAGGCTGATTTAAAGTTCTTATCTTGGAATACAATGGCACTCATTGCTCTGACTTCTGTAAGAAGAGTATCTAAGTTACAAGCTCCAAGCTCTTATTGTGATTTAACACACCTTCATCTTTCAAAAAGATAGGACAACTTTGAGAACCAGTCCTTACTTTATGCCTAAAGTTGGTTTGAGAGTTTACATTGATCCAAGGAATTCATCTCTGTTTTCTTTCCAGATCTAAAAAAAAAAAAAAAAGGAGTGAGAATTCTTCACACTCTGGATGTCCACAGGCAACTCACATACTACATTGATAGAACAAAATGCTTCATGAATTCTAATTAGCTGTTTATTATCTGTGAAAACAAGAAAAGGGGGCAGTCAATGTCAAAACAGACAATTTCTGAAATGTTGTCTCAGGCTATTTCTTTTTATTATTCGTAACATAACAAGACACTTCCCAGTAAAGTCAAGGTCCACTCTGCCAGTCTGGCTACTTCTGTGGCTTTTTGGAAAGGGGTGGACCATGGACTCTAGAAATCTTCTAGAGTCAACAACTTGGTCTTCTGTAAACATGTTTACCGAGCACTACAAAATGGATTCTTTCTCTAGGGCCAGAGCAGGCCTTGATAGGGCTACTCTTCATAGACTTCCAGATATCGATCCTTTTCCCTTCTCTCTTCCCCTCTAAGCTATGGCATCCATTATAGCTACTGCAACAGTGATCTGTTTGAAAATTACTCTTACGGTAAGTTTACTTACACAGCTGTACTTTCTTGGTGGCAGTTACAGCCTGATGACTCTGAGAATTCCAAGCCTTGATGTGCAAAGAACTTTTCAGGTGTTCCATCAGGACAGAGTGGCAATACCTACTAATCTTGCCTAAAGTGGCTCCTGAATTGACCTTTAACCACACCATTCAGCTTTCAGTCATTTTTCCCCAATGTTTTGAAACTCGTGCAAGAACACCACATTCCCTTAATGTGTGTAGACAGCTGAGATTCCATTGACATGAAAACAAAGACTTGAGAAAGAATCCATTAGCTGTTTTCTTCATTTGCAAAGGGAAAAGAAGGTAAACTCATCTACAGGCACACTCTCCAAGTGGTTAGCACATTGCATTGCTTTCTGTGATCAGCATCAACGAAAACAAGTGCAAAATCGTATTATATGCAGCAGAGCTGCCATCACAGTCTTCTTTGGGAGAGTCACCACCCAGGCCATTCTGGTCTTTTGTGCACTCCATTTCCAACATTACAATTTGATGTCTGCATCTATGCAGGAGCAGGATTTGTGTCTGGTATTCACCAAGGTACTTTTCCAAATAACCAGTCATTCCACCCAAATATCTCACTGTTTTGGAAAGCTTTCTAAGAAGTGTGGAATGCAACGGTGAATACTTAAGTATAGTTTATTTGTGTTAGGAACTTACCATAAATGAAGACATTTGAGTAGTTTCACTGTGGCAGTCCAGTCTCCCTATCTCCATACCCTTACTTTTGGTATCTGTATTGCTCAGACCAGTCTTGGGGTTGGAGTGGCATCCTTATACCTATATCAAACACTGACATGGACCCATCCTTACTTTGTTGGCTGTCTTCCTGGAGAATTGGGATTGAGGCACCTTGGGGTGGAGTTAGGCTAGTGAGTGAGTGTTTCACCTGGTGTTGCTGGAGCTTCTCCCATGGCTTTCACTGTTATCCAAGCTTCTACAATTAGTGCCACAGTAATATAGGATATAAGCAAATAGCTCAAGGTTCATTATTTTTCTTTGTGCAGAATAGCCACGATAATTTGGGAACAGACTGTATTCTTGTAGATCACTTTACAAGCCATTTACCTTTCCTCACACTTGATCACTTTGGCATATTCTCTTAAAAGACAGATTTCAGTACATCATAAGTAGAAACTATGCATTTCAGTGTTTTTATATATCTTGCAGTCTTGGTGTTATACATAAAAGGGCTGCTTTTGCACTCAAGAACAACCATAATGTAATCATATTCTGCAGTTTGTATTAAGGGTGACTCTGTGGTATAGATGATAAAGCCCTGACTATAATTCTCATGACCTGGGATTAACTGGTATCCTAGGATTTGTAGGATCCAGTGGGAGAAGATGGGAGTCTGTGGCTGATATTGGCTTACCCATCTTAGAGGAGAGAGGTGACCTAATGTTCTTCTGCACTGACCACCCCTCCCCAGTAGGAGACTGTCTTAAAATACAGAAGAAGTAAGATGTGTGTAGCAATTCAGAAAGCAATACAGCTGGATTAAAGCATGTACAGATAGCACTGCAAATGGCATCGGACTGACATTGTGGTTCCTGTTTTGTAGGCATGTAAGTCAGGGTCATCAGGAATGACAAGTTGCATACACCGAAAGAAAATCATTGATGACTCCCTAGGAGACAGCCTTACTATCATTGGCTCTTGCCTCTGAAATGAAGGGATGAAGAGGTAATCGGAAATGGAAGGCACTGACAAATATCAGGCCAATGGGATAAAATGATAAAGAAAAAAATGCATTTCTACCATCTCTGTCCTCACTCCAGAACACTGGGAAAAGATATTCTGACCATCTGATCAAGAACAAATGCGTTACCCTTTCTCCATTCTCTTCAGTTCAAAATGTCTTCGTTCTAATCAAGGAAACTTACTTTTACAGAACATGGCTCACAGTTAAATATCAGTTACATTTTATTAATGCTCTAGTAGGGCAATGCTGCACACTCCATTTTGAAGTCTTTCAAGCTTACAGTTTGGAGTTACATTTCTGTCATATGGTTTCTCAGAAAGCTTAATATGTGTTATAATAAATCAAGCAAACGGGTATTAAAACATTTTATTTGGCTAAATGGAAAATATTTTATTTGATAGCAGTCTAATTGCTGCAAAACTTCATGCAGCATCACAGGTTGTACAGTTTTGATTGATCTTTGTAATACTTGGTTCTCATATTCCTCAGTGAAAGTACATCAGTTTACTGTTTCATCATTTATGTCCATTTATTCTCCTACTGCATCCACATTTCAGATTAACAGTTCCTGAAATGCATCTCATACCTCAGGCTTCCAAAATGAATATTTTCCTTACCCGAGCGATGAACGTTATGATTAAAAGGTCGCATGAACCTGCTTCTGTTGTTGATTTAAAATACTTGTCCTGGAAGGCATCTGTCACATCCACAGAATGACTTTTGACCTGCAAGCTTTGAGGTGCAAAAAAAAAAAAAAAAAGCATAACATATTGTAATGACAGGATTTCTTTTAGAACAATCCTACAATCCTTCTTTTATGCCTAAGTTGGTTTCTGCAGTCACTCTTAAGAATCAATTAATCAGCTTACACTGTCTTTCATCAATCAACCTTACAAAGTTACTTTGCTCTAATGCCAACGTTCTTAGAATTGTTAATACCACAGTATTCCCTTCTTAGTGGCTGTAAGACATTCTCTGTTTAAAGACTAAAATGAGGAACACCATACTATCCTTTGTCAGAAACCTCTAACACTGCCTTCATTTCTGAAAACATTGAAAAATTACTTGAATACTTGAACGTTGGTGCTGAAGTAGCATGAACCTGTCCAGTGAAGTCTCATAACTATATATCCAACTCCATCTAAACTCCTGATTATGGTCTGATCTTATGGTCCCCTAGTTATAACTGTTTTATATGAGGCTTAATATTTTAGTGACTCTTCTTCTTAGTGCATTTCATCGTCATTTATAATATCTTTGCATTTATTTAGTCCACTGAGGAAAGATTCCTAGCAGACCATTTAATTGGATATAACTGGCCAAACAGAACTTTTGATCATGCTGCCCTATAAGTGACTATGAGGTTTGATGTGCATGGAGTTAGTTGTCACAGAGAATTGGTGCACAGAGTCTGCATGGAGTTTCCACATGTATTGGGGTCTGAGGATAGAGCCCCTTACAAGGAAAAATAAGTACTATCAACATTCCATTTGGTTGGCTGGACCTAATCAAATAGTCTTCAAGGAATTAGTCATTTTTAAGAGCAGCTGTATCTACCTAATTTTTTCTCTGGTGTTCCTTTTCTTGTCTCATTCTATTTCTTACAATATTACTTCTTGTTATGGTTACATTTCATATTTCTCCTTTACTTATTCACAAAATACAATACTGTTTAGTTCTTTTGATTAAAATACATTACAAATGTTTGTTTATATGTTCAGATGTTTGACTTTTTTTTACGTTGTGCCAGAAAAAAAAGGTTCTAAATAAAAAAAAAATAAAATAAAAAGGTTCTACCAGGGACTGATTTTCTCTATGCTATCTAATGTACTATACTTTCCATAATCCTATTTTCTGGTACTCTCTCCATGCAAAATGGTCCACCTAACCTGCATAGGGCTAGTAGCTACTTGTTTAATGTTTACTTACAAAGATCTTATTTGACAAAAATGTCTTTTTCTGCAAATGTTCAGTTTACCCAACCTCCAAAAGGGCTAGTAACCTTCTGTTTAAATGTTAACTCACTAAACGCTTATTACATAATGTATTATATTTCTGTAAATGTTTTAACTGTTCTGTACAAATCTTTGTTATTCTTTTGTAACATGTAATATGTAACTTGCAATAATTGGAGCTTTTCTCCCCGGGCCTCCACTGAAAACGGGCTCTTTATGGCCCAGTGGACTTCTCCGGTCATCAAACTTAAATAAATAAAGAAAATATTCAAGTCCATATACCTGCTCAAAATAAATAAATTAATTAATATTTATAAGTCTAAAGACAAGAAACAAACACTCTATTTCAACTGGATTGGGAACTTGTTGCCTTTTTTGTGTGACCAGTCAGCAAGACCCTGAAAAGAACAGTCAGACATCACTCTTTTTTAGGTGACATCCACATCAGCAGACTTCATTAATAATATTCTAACTTGGTATATAAGTGGAATTGCTACATTTGTTTCTTTTTACAGATGTATATATATTATATTTTCATTGCCAGTCCAGAGCCAGTGTAGGTTTCACCCCTTATGTTATGCATGTCATATTTCCTTATTCCCAACTGCCCTTTCATTTAGAAATACTGATACACTGTGCTTTGCATTTAACACAAGTGATGGGGAGCATGTCATTCAACAGCAGACATCCAGTGTGATGGGGTAGCACATCTGGATACCTGCTGCCCAGTAAAGGCCCGCCCTGCATTTTCATTTATTATGTTTAGTAAATGCATAGTCCTAGATAAGCTGAATTTTGTATGCTTCTTATATTTTTTAATTATTTTTCTCTATATTTGAGTGCATTTTTGTCCCTGTTTTTCTCCCCACTACCTACTAGCAATAGCAGTCATCTTCTCATTCACAGGAAGTGTCACCCAAGTGGCCATCTGAGTTCTCTTGTACTTGTCTATTCCCTTGTGTCTGCTTGCTCCATGATGTTTTAAAGTGGGGAATGCAGTGAGGGGTCCACTGAAGCACGAGTGCATCTTCAAATGAGTCACCCTAGTCAACCCTAAGGCGTTGCTTAGCAATCTGTATATGTGGCTGACCCCCACTACTAGTAGTGCATTCTGCCATGACTGCAAGCTACCACCAGTACTGGAAATTGGTAAGCCTCCCTTCAGCATGGGCAAGCTAACATCAGATGCTCATTCCTGTCTTCTCTGACTGGTTAGTCCAGCACCTTCTTTACCAGTTTATCCCCAGTCACATGGTCAGAGTCAGGGGTTCATCCTTCTTCACTACAGACTTGGCTTAGTTATGCTTGTATTTTAGGAATACTTCATTTTTATTATAAATCATGTTATAATGACAATGATTATCTATTTTATTATCAAAGTAAAATTGACTGAAAGAAATAGGTCTTTAATATGAATTAGTCTTAGAGGTTCAAGTCAGGTCAGGGTGACAAGCTTACTGCATTAGCTTCTGGGCAGTTAGGGAAGGGTCACTGCAGGCAATGTCCATGTTTTATGAATTTGTCATTAGCATCTATCGTCTTATTTTTGCAAAGTGAGACAATAAGCTATATATAGATTAAAACAAAAAATATTCTAAGATAAAACAGGTGATAATTGCATCAGAACAGGTGCTTTGATTTAGATTCATCAAGAAACATGAATGAGAACATATTCATTTATTACTGTGGACACTAACATGGAAAAAGTAACTTTTTATTGTAGCTTGCTGCAGTACTTGGTCTAGTCAGAACTTAAGACATTTGAATGACGCAAGCAAGAGACTCACAGATGTGTAGTCCATCCAGCTTTTTAGACAGAGCAGAGAAGTTATTAACCAAGAGAATTTTCATGGTTGTTCTAATGTTAGAATGAAATAGTGGCACTAGAACATAGTTATGAAGTCAAACACAGAACAGATAAATCAAAGAGGACAAGAGAAATTGGAAGAGACAAGGGAGGAATAAAGTAAAATAGGCAGTTGTCAGAGGGACAAAAACCCGCTGGGAAATGATATATGAAGTAAAGTGGTAAGCAAGAGGACTGTAGGTTTAATGATGAAATGAGTCCAAGATAAGGGCAAAAATCATAAGAAGACTGAAAGGGTGGTAGTAATATATATTGACACTGGAAACGTTCATTGCAAGAGAGATTTGGTTGGGACAGAAGGTAGAATGAAATATTATGCAGATATAAAGACTGTAGGTCCTGTTAAAGGTAGACAGGAAGAGAAAATATAGCCTCCGTATAAATAGATGTGTGGGGATAAATCATCAGGGTGGGGCAATGGAATTTGATAATTTGGGTTGTACTGCAGAAATCTGAAAATGTTGTTCCATTCTGCCTTTTTTGTTGTCAAATAAGAACAAAGCTTAAGTACACTGCAACAATTTGGTCTTCACATAAAAATATCAGATCCCATGACTGACAAGACTTTAGAGGAGATGTTTACAATGATAAAAGGAAGGAAACATAAATTTTATTTGCTATGCTTAAGGGTAATTCTGGATGCATTCACATTAAGGTACCAAAATACTGAAGCTTAAGAGTGGGGATTGGTCTTAACATGGTGAGTTCTGAATTAGAGTGGGTTGTATTTGTTGTGACTGGCTATAGCTAAATTAGTTACAATGGGGTTTGGGCTGAGGGAGCTTCCTGTAAGTTTGCAAAGGAATAGTTGAGAAACACTAAGAATATTATGTAGAGAAGGCTTGAAATAGTCTGTCTGACAACAAGAAAAAAAAAAAACAACTTCAGTAATATTAAAGAGAATGTTAGAATTATAGAAAAATCTTAATGAAATGTTAAGAGATGTTAAGTTGTCAATCTCGCCTTCATTCTTGCTTGATGGGTTCGGAGCCGATCCTCGGCTCCGACTCGGCACTTTGCTAAGCTTGAGAGTCACTTTTACCAGCTCGAGGCAGCCCCATATTCCATGATGCAAGGCGGTAAGTACCTAGATCTCGTTTGCCGCTTCGCTGATGAGGTCCTCCTTTTACCAGCTCCTGGTAAGTGTTTAAATTTAAACTGCTATTAGCCCCTTTTCAGTTAAAAAGTATTTTTTCTTAGAAATCTTTCATTTTTTGTTAATTGTAAGCCCCTTTTTGACTAAATTTATTCTTCCTCCTTAATTTTTTTTTTAGTCAGGCCTTCTTTCCCTCCCATCCCCCCCTGTCAGGGTGTGTGTGTGTGTGTGAGGTTTTTACTGATTACTTTAATTTTAACTGTTTGATTGGGACTGTGTGTGTACTGTTCTGTATCCACTATGTCCAAAGAGCAGAGGGTCTCAGGCTTTAAGAAGTGTGACTCATGCTGTCAGAAGATGTCTCTGACAGACGGTCACACTTCTTGTTTATACTGCCTGGGACCTCTCCACCTGCAGGACTCCTGTGCAATATGTCACTCTTTTAGCCAGAGAGTCCTGCAGGAAAGGAGAAACAAGCTCATTTTAAGGGGACTCCTTAAACCGGAGGGCTCCCCGGCCAAATCGGTTCCGGGAAAGCCTTCCAAGACTAAGGCCCAGGCTTCTGTACCAAAGCCTTCGGCCTTGGCTCCGACTTTGTCGGAGTCGAGATTGGCTCCGGCTGGAGCCGATCCGACCTTGGCTAAATCTTCGGCACCGATGGCTATCGGTGCCGATACTTCTATGGTCACTTTGGTGTCGGTTCCGAGTACTGGCTCCGACCACCATGTGGCCCAGGCTTCTGTGTTGGCACCGACTGGCTCCGACACCGCTATGTTGATGCCTGCATCGGCTGCGGCTGGAGCCGATGCATCTAGATCTTCTCTCGGAGCCAAAAAGTTATCGGCACCGACTGGATCAGTGGGTTTGTCGGCTCCGATGGTTCCTTCGAGGAAGAGGTCCAGGTCCCCCTCTTTGGAACCGATTCTGTCGGCTCCGGCCTCACCTCTTCTTTCGGAACGGAGCCATCGGAGCCGATCATCTAGGTCGTCCAGGTTATCTGACCATGATTTAGAGAGGGTGGTAAGCAGATTATTAAAATCACAGGCACTGGCCCAGATGCTTCATAGTCTGTCTCAACAGACGACTATTAGTCCACACCCCCTTCAAGTTCCTCCTTCGACTCTACAACAGAGTTTGGAGCTGGAGTCTACGGGAATAGTTACGGCTATGGCTGAGGGGCAGATACCCCCTCCTTCTGCACCTTCAGCATCTACTCTTATCTCCTCCTCGAGACCTTCCTTGGAGGGATTCGGTGGTCGGGCTTCCCTGGTCTCCTCCGAGGGGGTGAGTGGCATCGGACCCTTGTCCGACCCCACTCTTCCCCTTGGAGCTTCGGCCTTGGTGAGCTCGGCTCCGACATCTGCCTCGGAGCCTTCCCTTTCGGTGGGCCCGAGTCCCAGTTTCTTCGGAACGGGTTCTCTCGGATCTCCCTGGGAGGGGGGCCTTCGAGGTGATGAAGAGTGTGCTGGCCACTGGGCTCAGTCAGCAGTCTATTCCCTTAGCTCCTCCCTCTACAGTGCCTGTCGATATCTCTTCCATCTCTCTTGCTCCCGGACCTAGAGATCCACCGCCTCAGGTTTCCCCACTGGGAAGAACCCCCTCTTCCGAGGATTCTCCTGACCAGTCAGGAGATCCTCCGCGCAAGAGGACTTGTAAGAGGAAACACCTGGACACCCCTGAGTCTACCACTTCAGATACTGACTTAGATGAGTCGGAGGGATCCCCAAGATCCCCTCTCTGAGGATGTCTCCTTTTCAGACATCCTAGAACTCCTAAAACAGAGGGGAAACTGGCCCTCCATAAATCCCTCCGAGGATGAGTCGGTATACCTAGAGGCATTTGGATCTCGACCCTCCACCTCCTGGGTGTCTCCACCTTCGACCCCTTATGGAGGTTATTGCTCGAAGGCTTGGGCTGCTCCTGATTCTGTAGAGCCAGTTCCTAGGAGGCCATCTAAATTTATTACAGCCCCTTCTGAAAAGCAATTCCTTACAAAAGGTGTCCCTGTTGATGCTATGGTGGTGGCGGCCGCCACTAAGAAGGAACTTGCAGATCCTTCCGTACCAGTCCATCCTCCTAATAAGGATTCTAGGACCATGGATAGGTATGGTAAGTGGATGTTCTCCTCAGCGACCTTTGCCATGCGTTCGCTGAACTATTTATGTCACTTCACCAGACTCCAAAGGGACATCCTTAAAGAGCTAGGTGAAGTAGTGCAGGATCCTACGGCTGCAGGGGCTCAAGAAAAGATTGCTTCTCAGCTAGGAATCCTTAATTCTATAGCTAACTCCTCCATGTGACTGATCTCGTATGCAGCAGATGGAGCGAGTAGAGCCGCGGGTACAGGAGTGGCTCTTAGACGTCAATCCTGGATGCGGCTCTGTAATTTTGCAGATCCCTTTAAGGCATCCTTCATGAATTCTCCCTTTGATGGGTCAGCATTGTTTGACCCTCAAGTGAAGGATACATTAACCAGGTGTGAGCAGGATGGCAAGACTCTTTCTGCCGTAGGGGTCCGTTTTTCTACCCCCTCTAGACCTTACCCCAAAGGTCAGAAGGGCGGAAAAATGTGGTTCCGTAAATCCCAGGGAGTCACGACAGACGCACATGGTCAGTTTACCCCTAGAGGCAGAGGGGGTAATAATAACAGACGCCGCTCTAGAGGCAGAGGGGGTCCACAAAACCAGGGAAGCAGAGAGCCTCTCTCTGACAAGCCCTTCTAGCATCCCTGAGATGTTGCCCGGCTGTCCATCCTTGGAGGCAGTCGGGGGAAGACTATCGCTGTACCCAGAAGCCTGGCGTTCCCTCTCTCAAGACAGATGGGTACAGTCGATCATATCCGAGGGTTACAAGATTCCTTTCGAGGAAAGTCCTTTCACTCACAAAAATTCCCTTCCAGATGTGCCACCCAGTCTAAGGGAAATTGCAAAGTTAGAAGTATCAAAGCTTCTACAAAAAAGGGCCATTCAGCCAGTTACAACAGACCATTCAGAGCCCGGAATCTACTCTAGATTCTTTTTGGTCCCCAAAAAGACGGGAGACTGGAGACCAATATTGGATCTCAGCAGACTCAACAAGTCTGTGAGAAAGACAAGATTTCGAATGGTCACACTTCAATCAATTTTGCCCTTCCTAGCCAAGGACAACTGGATGTGCTCAATAGACCTTCAGGATGCGTACTATCACATAAAAATTCACAGACGCTCCAGAAGGTTTCTCCGCTTTCGGCTGGGGTCCAGTCATTTTCAATTCAGAGCCCTGCCCTTTGGTCTCACTACAGCCCCCAGAGTGTTCACCAAATGTATGGCAGTGGTCATGGCTCACCCGAGACATCGAGGATTCCAGGTGTTTCCGTATCTTGACGACTGGCTCCTTTCAGCCACCACCAGGCATCAACTTCTCCAAGCCAGGGATTACACCCTAAATCTCTGCACTCAATTAGGAATTTCGATCAACTATGAAAAATCCTCCTTATTGCCCTGCCAGTCTATTACTTTCATAGGTGCAAACTTAAACACTGTTCGGATGTCAGCAACCCTCACAGACCAAAGAATCTCAGATATCCAAAGTCACGTGCGGATCATCCTTGCCAGGAAAAAGGTGCAAGCCAGAATGGTTCTGAAGGTGTTGGGCCTCATGGCTGCGGCCATTACCCTTCTTCCCTTGGCCCGCTTCTACATGCGTCTTCTTCAATGGATGTTGTTCACCCAGTGGTCTTACCAACAACTTCCCATGCATCACCAAATCCTGGTGACACAAATTTGCAAGAATCATCTATCATGGTGGATTTCTTCTCCCCAGATTCATCAAGGCAGACCCTTTGTATCCCCGGCCCCGGTAGCCACAGTCACTACGGACGCCTCCCTGATCGGGTGGGGGGGTCATTATCAGGGCAGGATGGTTCATGGGACGTAGCAACCGTTCGAATACCACCTGCACATAAATGTCCTAGAGATGAGAGCAGTGCTTTTAATGCTGCAAGCCCTCAACGACTTTCTTCCCTTGGGAACAATTGCTGTTCACACAGACAACATGTCTGTAGTATGGTATATCAACAAACAGGGCGGAACCAAGTCCTACCCCTTGTGTCGAGAAGCTCTCAGACTTTGGCAATGGGCGATCTCCTCTCATCGGTTTCTGGTAGCAACGCATATCCCTGGGAAAACCAACATTCTAGCGGACAGATTGAGCAGAGCTATTCTCATGCCTCACGAGTGGTCTCTCAAACAATCTATAGTGGAGGAGATTTTTCTAGAATGGGGCCACCCATGTTGCGATCTTTTTGCTACTCCCTAAAACAGCAAATGCCCAGACTTCTTTTCTCTCTTCCCACTGGCAGGCCATCCCCCCAGAGACGCTCTAACCCAGGATTGGCCCCAGGGACTTCTTTATGCCTTTCCTCCCTTTCCGTTGATTCCACAAGTACTCCAGAAAGCCACCGTTTTGAGAGCCAAAATGATTCTCATTGCTCCCTATTGGCCTCAACAAATTTGGTTTCCGTTCCTCCATCGTCACCTATTGGTGCAGCCATGGCATCTGGACCCAGTGCCAGACCTTCTGATTCACCAATCGGGTCAGCTGCATCGGTCTATTCCTTCTCTCAACCTCACAACTTGGTTGCTCCACTTCCTTCCTTAGCCAGGCTTCCTATGATCACTAATCCTGTTAGGGATATCATAGTGGCTTCCCTTAAATCCTCTACTAGAAGGATTTATACCAGCAAGTGGAAACGCTTCTCTTGTTGGGCAAAAGCTAAAAATATAGATCCCTTTACTGCCCCTGTTCATGCAGTTTTGGATTTCTTAGCGGAAATCTTTCACTCGGGCTCTTCATCTTCCACGGTCAAAGTTCAGTTGGCTGCTATCTCGAACTTTCATGTCGGGTTTGCAGATCACAACATTATGTCCCACAGGCTTTGTAGAGCCTTTTTAAAAGGAATTTTTCTCCTTAAACCTCCAGTCAGGAGTCCTCCTCCTCAATGGGACCTAAATCTAGTGCTGACATCCTTAATTCTTCCTCCCTTCGAGCCAGCTGTTTCATGTTCCCTGAAGTTTCTTTCATGGAAAACACTCTTCCTTGTTGCTATTACCTCGGCAAGGAGAGTGTCAGAACTTCATGCTCTCTCTGTTCGTCCCCCATATTTGGTCTTCCACAAAGACAGGGTATCCTTGAGAACTAATCCAACCTTTTTGCCTAAGGTGGCCTCGAAAAATAATTTGAACCAATCTATTGACCTCCTGTATTTTTCCCTAATTACTCAAACAGATCGAACAAAATTACATTATCTTGATGTTCACCGCCAACTCAGATATTATTTGGACAGAACAAAACAATTCAGGAAATCCGATCAGCTCTTTCTTTCTTATGCTGAAAATAAGAAAGGCCTTCCTGTCTCCAAAGTGACCTTATCTAGATGGCTTTCTTCCACCATCTCCGAAATCTATCAGCTCAGGGGAAAACAGCTGTGCTCAAAACCAAAAGCGCATTCAACCAGAAGCTTAGCCACTTCCACAGCTTTTCAGGCTAGACTTCCATTAGACACTATTTGTGCAGCAGCCACTTGGGCCACTCCTCATACCTTTGTTTCTCATTACAAATTGGATTTGGCCTCCAGGGATAGAGCCAGTTTTGGCTCTACAGTTCTCAAGAGTCTGTTCCATTGAGCCACCCAGGATAGAGGTGCTAGCGACGCAGTCCCATCAAGCAAGAATGAAGGCGAGATTGACAACTTAACATTGAGAAGTTATGTACCTACCATAACGTTCCATGTTAGTTGTCTTCTCTCGCCTTCTTTCTTGCGACCCTCCCTCCTGCCCCCTGGCCTAGACAGACCTTTTTTCTCCCTATATGGAAGATTGCTTCTTAAGACCAGCTAGTTGTCTGGTCTTCCTTATAGCCCATCCTTTAGGCTTTTTGCCTTTCTTTCCTTCTGGGAAGTTTTTTGTGCTAGGTGTTATTGCCTATAGGTACCAAACGAGATCTGGGTACTTACAGCCTTGCATCATGGGATATGGGGCTGCCTCGAGCTGGTAAAAGTGACTCTCGAGCTTAGCAAAGTGCCGAGTCGGAGCCGAGGATCGGCTCCGAACCCATCAAGCAAGAAAGAAGGCGAGAGAAGACAACTAACATGGAACGTTATGGTAGGTACATAACTTCTCATTATGTAAAAAAGAAATTTTTTTTAAGGAATTCATCCATCCATTTATCAACAACCCCTTTTCCCATTCCTGCACAATGGGTCAGGGTGTCACTTCAGCAGTGACAGTCATCTAGAGACCAGGTTTAAACCGCCAGGTGGCTAGCCCTGCAGCAGTTGCTCTTCTGTACACACTGTGGCATGCACACACACCTTTGACTAGTTTACAATGTCCAATCCACCTACTACATGTCTTTGGAATGTGGAAGGAAACTGTAGGACCAGAGGAAACCTACTTAAACACAGGAATGATATGCAGACTCTGAACAGCGGACACCCTAGCAGAGAATTGAATTGTAGAATCTGTTGCTCTGAGGCGACAGTGCTGTATGCTGCACTACTGTGCTGTGATGTGAAATTCACTTCTTTTCTTTATCTGAAATGTTTTTTCATAGTTCTTGGCACATTCAAGGACTAAAATACTTTAAAATGCCTGTCACCAAAACTCATGTAATTTATGAAACTATAAAACAAAATCATTTTTCCTTAAGGAATTTGATTTTTGACCATTGCCTAATATATTCAAGTAGATTTCTACTGATTCACTGTATACACACATAACCTAAGTGTTTTCTCTTTTTACCACCCTGTTTAAGATAAAACATTCATATGAGGCAGCTTTATGAGTACTTATCATTTCACTGCAGAAACACCTGTGTTTGAGAAAGTACAAACCTAAGGATGTTAGTCTCTTACTACTGATCATAAGCTTCAGCCCACCAAGGATTTTAGCAAATGTTTTCAGGACTCTTGTCAGCCTGTTTACAAACCTTATTATATGAGGACTGAGTAATACTACCAGATTAAACATTAGGCCTAATTAAACTCATAAATAACTCCAGCAGGACTTCTAGTTTATCTGAAACAAAATGTGTGTGTGTGTGTGTGTGTGTGTGTGTGTGTGTGTGTGTGTGTGTGTGTGTGTGTATTCCATTGTTTCATAATCTGATTTACAAATGTTTTCAGGGCAGGGTGAGTTTTCTGTTTGTAATTACCAGATGTTTTGTTTTTCACGTTCTGTGTCTTCAGTGTAATACTTTGATTAAAATGTACTTAATGACAGAATATTTTCTTGCATTCATTTCTGTTTAATAGTGTTATTAACTAGAAAACATGACTGTAATTTACAGAGTACTGTCTGATGACCTACAATATTTTTATAATGTCATCTAACTTAAAGCATAGGAGACAGATCATTAGATAAGTATGGTTCAGGTATCAAACCCTGAGGAGCATCCTGGCTAAATTTAAACCAGCTTTATCTCTTTTATTCATACACTATGCACCATTTTCTATTTTGTAGCTGTTATGTCATCCATGCTACAAGCTATATGGACAATTCTAAACTTAAGTCTTCAACCACTAACCTGTGATTAAGTCAAATGCATGGACAACATTGATTTGCAAAGTCTCATTCAAAGACTGAATCACATTTGTAAGAAAAACAGATTACAAGAATTAAGTGACCTGTGATTTTTCCCCATCTGTGATAACTTATTGCTTACATACAGCTAACATGAATAAATCTTCAGTTCAACAAACCAGCAGTGTAATATTTCCAGTCATCAGTGATTAGTTCATTTCACCCCTAAACTGCTTTGTTTTTAAGAAGTTTAGGGATCATAGCAGACATAAAGTCAAGGTGTTGTCCTTCCAAGTTCAACCATAACCACTGCCATTCTGACCAATGTGAAGCCAAGAAAATCTGTATGATATTTGTATTCAGATTGTAGCATTGAAAAGAATATTATATAATGTCAAACTGTACTTGCTTTCTTGCACTAAGCTACATCAGATCATACATTTTAAATTCACTTTGACTGCTTTGCTTTGACAATAAAATAGCATATTTGAATTTGCAGCTACTGCATGAGGGACCATAACTTTAAGTTTGTGTTCTAGGACAATTGAGGGAATGTGTTCTACCATTACAGCAGCAGCAACTGCCTCTTAAGCAAGGTGGCAACTCATTTGTCACTGGATTCAATGCCATGGTGTAATAAACTAGTGGCTCAAGGTTTTCTCCATGTTTCTTTGTAAGCACATCTAGTGCAAACCCACCTTTTCCTCCCCATGGTAAAGGCTGTGATGTGTTCAGTCTTAACAAATTTGTCAGTGGTTTTATTAATTCTGCATAATTTGAAATCCACTGTTTACAGTATCCTGCCTTTCCTAAAACATTTTGAGTGACTGGGCGAAGTGCTTCAGTTACAGCTTTCACATGAGAGGGTTGTATTTGTCTTCTTCCTGAAGGTATTAAATGACCCAGATATTTTGCTTTGGGTAACCAAAGTTGCATTTTTCCCTGGCTACCTTATGTCCCATTTCTGCTAGGCTTATCAACAGAAATAGTATTCTGTTGACAGTGCCACAAGGAATCAGATGATAGACGTAAATCACCAATGTACTGTAATAGTACTGATTTTTGGGGAAACTGTATGTCTGAAAATTCCACTTCTGAAATCTGAGAAAATATAGCCAGTGATTCTGTGTATCCATGTGGCAGCCTTGTCTAAATGTTATTACTGTCCTTTGTATGCAAAGGCAAACAAATACTGGCTGTCAGGGTATATTGATATAGAAAAGAAAGCAGAACACAGGTCTGTAGCAGAGAATAGTACACAACTAAAAATAGTTGCTGGGCTTAGAACAATTGGATAAGATGACAGTATTAACTGATTTATAACCCTCATATCTTGGTCAAACCTATAAGTGTTTCTTCCAGGATTTTTAATTGAAAGTATGTGAGTATTACAATAACGTTATCCCTTGCTGTATTAGGGATTGAAAGACTGTCTGAATTCCTTCTTCTGTTTTAGGTGTTAAAGGATATTATGGTACTCTGGGAAGTGACTTGTTTGGGCCTACTTGAATCCCAACTGGTTCTGTAGATTTTAATTGTCCAACTATATTAGAATGGATGTCTAGATACTCTTCCCAAGGAGTGCAATAGATGGTGGACTCTAGTTTGAATAGTAAGTCTTTTCCCAATAGATTTACTAGAGGGTTGGGAGGATGGCCTAATGGTTAAGGTGCTTGCCTTACAAACACAATGTGCAGGGTTTGAGTCTCACAAGGGATAATTGGCTAAGCTTAAAATAGCTCGCAAGGGCAGTTAGCTTAGTACTAACCTATGAACCTATGGAGCTGTGGTGCTTAACTAAAAAGCATGTTTTTCTTCTGTTGGACCTAAGGACACATATAGGTTGACATACAGGATAGACAGTCCACATATTTGTTACTCCTACTGCTTCACTTCACTGGACAATGATATTTTACTGACTGAGTTCACCATTGATTGAGTAGCTCTTGTATCATCAAAATGCCCTAGAAAGAATTGCCATGGAAATGATCAGTAATGATACAGGAACCCTCCAGATGCTAGACCCAACCCAGTTTAGTTTTGTCAAGGGCAGGTTGTGCCTTCTCAGCCTGGTGGACTTCTTTGAGAAAGTCACCAAAGCAATAGATGAGGGCAAAATGGCTCACACTGCCTACCTTGACCTGACCAAGGAATTTGACACAATACCCCACTCAGGTATTGTTGACAAACTCAAGAGGTTAGGTATAGACCCTTATGTCACCTGGTGGATAGCCATCTGGCACAGAGACAGAACCCAGGAATTTAGAGTTGAGGTGTCCACCTTTACAAAGAGGCCAGTCACAACCAGGGTTCCTCAGGGATTGGTGCTGGGATTTCTTCTTTTTTACTTCTCTAAAGTCAAGGTCAATATCAATGACTTCTGGCTGACTAAATTAGCAGATGATTGCAGATTAGGAGCAGTCATAAAAATCCCCCACTGACACAAATGTTCTCCAGGAAGGGCTGACACAGGAAAATGACTGGTGTCAGAGCCATAGATTAAAACTAAATGCCAAGAAATGCATAATAGTATCCTTCAAGAAGTCACCCACCCCAGGTAACTATCATATTGACAACACAACATACTGGAGGGATAGATTCCTGTCCCAGAGACTTCCCATACTCTGGAAAAAACTACCTATCTATACCAAACAAAGCTCCTTATTAGCACTCTTCAAGAAAAATCTTGATGATTGGACGGGAAATAGGAAATTCACCCCGGAGATCACGTCTGTGGCTCTGCTCGACAGGGGCACAGGAAAATAATTTTCTTGGGTGGCGAAAGCCAGGGTACCTTTTTGGCTAGGCTTGTATAGGCCCTAGGGCCGATAGTTGAGTACTTACCTATGAACACCCCAAAGAGTTGAACCAGGAGTCCGGGACTTGGGAACACAGTGATCTAGCCTTTGACCATCATTTGTCTACAGTAGTGAGGAAATCATCCTGTGTTGTGCAACTTATAAACAAAGGTATGACATCTAGGCCCAAGGAGGTCATTGTTCCACTGTTTAGGAATTCATCAGACCAATCATTGAGTACAATACCCCCTTTGGTATGTACCTAATAAGGTATATCCAACAGTTGGAATGTCTGCACAGGTTCCTCACTAAAACAATAATAGGGTGTAGCATGTCCTGTGTAGACCACCTCAAGGACCTATCCCTATATTCTGTCTCCTACTGGCTGCTGAGGGGAGATATCTGCCTGGTGTACAAGGCATTGTCAGATCCACCCTGATGGACCTCCTGCATGTCTGCAAAACAAACAGATTTACCCATTCTAGACTTAAACCTTGCCTGTGATAAAAATAAGACCTCCTGGAGACTACCCCTTCTCTAGAACAGGCTCCCCATCCATATAATCAGAGTTCCTCCCTACCTCAATTCAAGTATAACTTGGACAATTGGATGTGGAACAGGAAATTCATCCCTAGTTTGGCACCTATGTCTCTAATGGACACAAACAACCTGTAAATGGTTTATCTTCCACACTTCTGCTTGTAACTGTTTCATCTCCCAAGCCCTTGCTTACACTTATCAAGAGTACTATAACTTGTCAGAGATTTGGGATACATACAAGGCCCTTATGATTTTTAGCGTAGTACACACCTATATACCTATAAAGATCTGGAAGGTTTTGTTTAACAGTATTTTAAAAGGAGGAGAAGCACCAACATCCTGGAAGAAAGCTGTGGTGGCTGTAATACCTAAAGATGGTGAAAGCCCATCAGATCCAGCTTCAAAAAGGCACATTTTGAATCCTAAACCATGATTATAAAGTGTTTATGTCTGTAATGGCTAAAAGAATGGCAAAGGTGATGACAGAATTGATATATATGGACCAATGAGGTTTTGTGGATGAGAGGCAAACATTTGATAATATTAATAGAACGCCAGAGGGAAGCAAAATGTCAATAAATACCACTGTTGTAGGTGGATCTTGATGCAGACAAAGCATTCAACAAACTAAGCTGGAATTTTATGGGGAGGGCAATGGAAACATTTGCATTCTCTGAGAGAATAAGGTTGATTAGGAGGAATATATGAAGGGGTCTGATAAGTTCTGTTTGAGTAGAGGAACCAGGCAGGGGTGTCGTCTTTCCACTTTATTTGTATTCTATTTAATACCATTGGCAAAGAAAATAAGGGACTCAGCAATTCAAGGATATAATTGGTATGGTAATGAAGAAAAGCTGAATTTATTTGTAGATGATATTATTTTATAACTGATAAAACCAGAAAATGATATTTCAGTGTTATGGAAAATTCTGAGACAATTTCAGTTTTTTTTTTCAGGATACAAAATTAATGTAGATAAAACAAAGGCAATAACTGTAAACTAGCTACCACACATGAATTAGTTCAGCAATGCCTATATTTATTGGGGGGGGGGGGGGTCCGTATCAGGATTATCAGAGTTTCAATACTTTGAATGTCATATGGTTGGGACCATATGATCGAAGTTTTGAAACTTTGAATGGACATTGTGGTACAGCATGGAATGGGAAATTTGCCTTTTTCTACAATGCAGTGCAATCTTGGTGTTGGTATATTTAATTAGCAGGAGTGTGTGGAGTGCAGGGGAGGCTTGCCCCCCTGCAAAAACATTAAAAACAGAATTTTTATTTTAATGTTCAAAGTTCTGAAACTTTGATCATATGGTCTTTGCCATATGAATTTTGAAGTTTTGGAACTTTAATAATCTGACATAGATCCATTTATGGAGACCTGATAAAATGAAGTACTTACATGTATGGATTAAAAAAGTTTCTTTTATGGCAGCTAAGAATATATGGTAAGAGACTAAACATAAGATAATGCAAAAATTGAGAAATTGGAAGCTCTGCTTTATGGATATGGACAGTAAGATATAAGCAGTGAAACAGTTTTTAGTCTCTAGTTTTATACACAGATCAGGCATATTTTTATTAACCATAGGAGAAGTTGTTATTATCAATTAATAAAGAGTTGAAGGATTTTATCTGAGAGGAGAAGAGAGCTTGAGTCAAGTGAGGTAAGTTGATCCTTCCAATAAAACAGTGTCTTGGGATTATCTGATTTGAAGGGGTATCTCAGAGCTACACAGTTAAGGCTTCTATACAAAAGACAAGCAGAAATCTATAATTCAAAGTGGAAAAGGGTGATGATGCAATATGGGGGAAACTAAAAAATAAGGAGAGACTGGGATTTTGGATGCAGATCCTTAAAGAGAATAACAATAACTATACATAATATACTCACAAAGTAATATACTCACAAAGTAGCAGAAAGTATTCTAAGAACTGTTTTTGGCTCACTTCATATTGCAATTCCTGTTTGTATTAGACTGACTCGCCTTTAATTTGTCTACAATCTGTCTAAATTTCTCTAAATATTAAATGATTGTCATATAACTTGTATCGATTCTTAACCAATGTTTTTTATATCATGTCTAATTTGTTATAATTATTTAAACTGCAGATGTTTTTTGTTTTATTTATGAAGACTGTAAAATTATTGTTCTTAAAATGTTTTGTTAAAATTAAGAGCTTTTCTTCCCTGGCCTCTGCCGAAAATGGGATTCTTCTACCTTGTCAGACTTTCACGGTAATCAAATGTCAATAAATAAATTAATTAATTAGTCTGAAAGTGTTCTTTCCAAACTTTTCTAACAAAGGGGAGTATACTTTACATTTGCTAGATGATCACGACAACTCAGGTTTTATTTACACAGGCCTAAGGATATTATGAAATCTGATCAGCTTTTCATTGCTCTCTCTAAAGATACATTTGGTAAATGAGGTATCAAAATTAACTATCCATATGGCTCTCTGACCACATAATGTTCAAGTGAAAAGTTGGGATTGACTTTTCATGGAAAATGAAAGCTCATTCTACCAGTTCGAGAACCATTTCTACTGCCTTTATGGGCAGGCTTGGTATTGACAAGATTTGTGCATCATCAGCTTGGTCTCTCCATACCTTTGTTTCACATTATAAGCTGGATGTACATCTTATAGTGCCACCATTCTCAGGAATATCCTTCCTTGATATCACCCAGGTGTTTGGTAGCTTGGGAATCTGTCCCAAATGTTGAATCAGATGAAAACAGACATCATCAGGTACAAATGTTATGCACTTCTCATAACACTACATCTGTTTTCTCTTTTTTTTTTCAACTGGTTCTCCATTCCCCAGCCTAAATTGTCTTATTACACTCCAATCAAATGGTTGGAGCTGACCAGGGGCTTTGTCTTTGGACAGCCTGATTTGCTGTTCTTCATGACTTTGCCATTATTGTTCACATTATTAAGTAGGCCTATATTTGTTGGTTATAAAATATGTCTTATGTTTATAAGCAGGCAAACTTGATCTAAGATACTTTGTGGAACAGAGGAAGTCATGGATAGGGAGGATCCAAGCTTCTGAATAGCACTGAGGTTGGATCCAGTCAGATCTGATAATCCAAAGGTTGAATCAGATGAAAACAAAGCAACACGGGTCTAGCATTATATTAAGGCGATAACTTTATCTGTATGATGTAAATCTGTAAGGGTGCATGGGCAATGCACATGAATTGTGTCCTCATATTGACCTGTTGGGATTTCCCTTAGAGGTGCTTGTAAAACCCTCTCCTTTTCATTATCACTAGTTTCAATACTTTTTGTATTTATTGTGAACACGTGAAATGAAATTTACCAGATACTTGTTTAATCTGTTTCCTACTCTGTTCTCCTTCTTTCCTGTCTGGATTTCTTGGCATTTGAGTCAGTAGGAATTGGGTAGCTAGGTCTAAACCCTGGTCCATATTATACAAATGGAGGTGGATGAACATCATCTGCAAATGTATTCCCCTTCTGGTGAGTTATATTACCCTCAGATATTACTATGTAAAAGGATACATTTTTTTCTTTATCTTCTTTTTTTTTTTCTTTTTTTTTACCTGTTGCAACATTTTTTTGTTTGTGCCTTTTAACCTGCATAATGCAGATTCCTTGTCTATTTTGAAGGGTTCAATATACCAGTCAGGGAAATCATCCCACTGATCTACCTTTATTTTCATTCCTTTCTTCTGCAATGCCCCCCCCCTTAAGTTAATTATTCTACTGTGGTTAAAAGTTCCATTTTCAAAAACTTGTAAATCAGAATCGCATTTAGTAATCTTATGTCATTTAGTTAAGTACCTGATGCTAAATATCTTATAATGGTTTTATATATATATCTATATATATATATATATATATATATATATATATATATAGCATGCTGGAGTGCCCTTAGGAGGAGTACAATTTTTACTTTTCTTACCACCCATTTGTCCTCACACTCATTCACACACACACACACACACACATACACTCTGCATTGTAGGTTACAGCTGGGACCACTCTGCTATAAATATACCATAATACGTGTACTACAGATTATGCACTTGCATGTTTAAGACCATAACTGTAGGCAGATTTATTAAAGCAATAACCGATGACATGGTGTGGTATATTGAAGATTTACGTCCCACGCATACCCAGTACATCAATCCTTAGAAATAGAAGAAACTGAGAAAAGAAAGTCTCCGTTGCTCAGTTTTTTCTTTTTTCTTTTTATTTGTTTAAGAAATATATATTTTGAGGACTTTATACCAACAGAAAAAAGTCTGGGCGACTAGACCTTTTTTCCATTGGGTACATTGTGGGATTTACAACGGGCACGCTGGCCAAAAAGTGTGCACATTTTGGAATATTAATGGGGGGTCAAATGTTCATTTATCTAATGCATTTGTGCAGCCAGTTATGACAGAAAACTGTCAAAGAACAAAAGAAACCTGAGGTATAAGTTAAACAGTTACTTGCTTTGGGGCACTGTTTCTGTCAGGAAGCTTCTGCACTGAGAACAGCAGCTGTCTGTACCTTTGGTTCAAATCTGAGGCACTCGAGCACCATCTGCTTGGGTACAATTTAGTTGCAAAGCAAACACCCAAAATATCTGGCAGTATAAATCATATTTATGTACATAGAGTGGGTATTCAATAAATTTTGCAATATGATTCCATAGAAAAGTAAGATACAGCTCTTTTTATTTAATAAAAACATCAGATAGTCTGTACAACACACACATAGGGTAAAATTGACCCTAACAAATGAAAATTGCCTATCACATGGAAGGTACATGCACATGAGTATATAAGTGGTCTGGTATTGCATAATATAGACAGTTCCAGTCAAGTACTGAAGTTTGTGTCAATCTTTCATCTATTTCTTTTGATATTTCGTAAAGAAAATTCCACCAGGCTGAGTGAAGAAATAAATCATCCTGATCTCTTCATGCTGTCGATCAGTTGTACCTTTTAATAAGAAGTTAATCTTAACAGTTTCCCAGTAAAGCAAGTCCTATTTACATATAATAGTAGATGTCTGAATTTTTCACTGCTTCAGTGGCAGCACCCACCTGTCATCCCCTAGACTGTGCATAGTTGTGGTGGGTTTCAACCTCTATGACTCAGTTGTTGTTGGATTTGGATTCAAATGGTATTGCGATTGGCTGTGAATTTAGCCTTGCTAGATGATTCTAGCTTCAGGTACTTTCCTCTCCTTCTTTGTGGAAACAAAAAAGCCTGAACACTCTGTTCTTGTGACAGCTAATGACTTCCCTCTCAGGATATGTTCAGCTAATCAACTGTCACAGGAAGAGAAAGGGAGGAAGGAGACTATGAACTTTAGAAAACTGACCAGTACTGGGTTATCTTGGCAGATAGCCAAAAATGTCATAGAGGCAGTGAGGAATTTGAACTGTTCTTTCTTAATAGATGTTCTCAGAAATAACAAGCAGGTTTGTGATGAGTTAAATCCCATTGTCCATGAGTTGTACCTGGTTCAAAAATAAATAAAATGTCAAATTGTTGCAAAGCAGAGCTAAACAATCGCCCATTCATGTATGTACTGTATACTTTATGTAGGACTGTTAAAACTGCTACACCATGAAAGTTAATTATACAATGACTGGCTATTAATATTCAAAAATGAGCACGCTGATTGGCCAGCCCAAACAGCATGCCTGTTCTAAAAAAAAAAAAAAAAAAATGAAAAGGAAAACCTGAAACGAGTGAGACAGACGGCACAGATAAAAATAAAAGGATATTCAGGTACGTTCTGCAAAACTATAGAAACCTATATGATTATCCTTTAATTTTTGTCTGTCCTCTCTCCCTCATTCGTTAAAAGTCTCCTGGTTTCTTTTTTTTTTTGTTTTCAATTAAAAAAAAAAGCAACGGAGATCTTCCTTTCTCCATTGCTTACTTTGCACAGCACTGATGTACTGCATAACCATGGGAGCACAAGTCCCATACGCATGCGCAGTACATCAGAAAAAGCCCAAGGATACCACAAAACCATGGAAGGGCAGCACAGAGGCATTATACAAAGACATTGTTTAAGAAAAGTAGGTATTTTTTTCATAAATAATGTTATTGTATAATAGCAATAACCTACTCAGTGGTTGTGGTATATTGAAATTTACCCACGGTTGGCATTATTTAATCTCTTGGGCTTCGCCCTTGTGATTAAACCATAGCAACCATGGGTAAATCTTCAATATACCACACCACATCATCGGTTATTGCTTAAATAAACAACTACCATTTACCTGCTGTTGCTTTTATGTACTGTATTCTTAAGCATTTAATAGTTTCATCATAAAGCAATGAGTAAAAAGGAGAAAAAACTCTGAAAGATTTGATTGTGGTGAGATGTTTAAATATTAGTTTCTGTGGCTGTAATTGTTTCAGAGATGACAGATGAAAGGAAAGTATATAGTGTTTGTTGAATGTTTCCTGCTGTTATCCGGTAATGTATTATGTAGAAGTTCTTCCAGTTGATTCAGGTCTTTCTGTTAATGAATTTTGCAGAAATACAATGGAATATTAGTTAGAAAGTTTAATGGTTACTTGTGTGCTGTACGTTATTTGAAATTAAAGATTCCTTTACAATTTCTTTTCAGCTGGTAATACGAGATAATTTCACTCCCTTATAAAAGAAATAGCTAATTCTGCAATGATGAGTTCATTTAGTAGTTTCTTTCATTAAAAGGTCATACAAATGATGTTCTGTCCTTTATTTTTATTTTTAGTTATTTGTTGGCTAACCAGTTAGGTGGGATGGTCCCAAGACCTTGGTCTGCCTCAATATGGGTGAAAAGCTAGAAAATAGACACAGGATTTCAACACTTATACATGCGTAACAAAGACCAGCCCTGCTACTTATACACAGAGCACGGATGTCTACATGTGTCCTGCTACTTATACACAGAGCACAGATGTCTACATGTGTCCTGCTACTCATACACAGAGCACAGATGTCTACATGTGTCCTGCTACTCATACACAGAGCACAGATGTCTACATGTGTCCTGCTACTCATACACAGAGCACAGATGTCTACATGTGTCCTGCTACTCATACACAGAGCACAGATGTCTACATGTGTCCTGCTACTCATACACAGAGCACAGATGTCTACATGTGTCCTGCTACTCATACACAGAGCACAGATGTCTACATGTGTCCTGCTACTCATACACAGAGCACAGATGTCTACATGTGTCCTGCTACTCATACACAGAGCACAGATGACTACATGTGTCCTGCTACTCATACACAGAGCACAGATGACTACATGTGTCCTGCTACTCATACACAGAGCACAGATGTCTACATGTGTCCTGCTACTCATACACAGAGCACAGATGTCTACATGTGTCCTGCTACTCATACACAGAGCACAGATGTCTACATGTGTCCTGCTACTCATACACAGAGCACAGATGTCTACATGTGTCCTGCTACTCATACACAGAGCACAGATGTCTACATGTGTCCTGCTACTCATACACAGAGCACAGATGTCTACAAGTGTCCTGCTACTCATACACAGAGCACAGATGACTACGTGTCCTGTGCAGTATGTATCTCGTGTACCCTTGTGACTTGCATTTATTCATATACCTCGACTGCAGTTGTAGTCCATAGCAGTGTGCGATAATCATCATGTGTGCGACGTACAGTTCCACTGTGAACTCAGTATGCCTGTGCTTAAGATTCTGGGTAGGGAGCACTGTGTAGCTTGATAGTGCTATATACTATAGCAGTAAAATGCAACTTTCTAAGCTACTCAGTAAAATATGGTACACGTAGGATTGATTCATAAAATGTCTTCTCTCCTTATGCATAATGTCAGACCTTTGGTCACTATCCTAATGTGGAGAGATCTGGTGCTGTGTGGGCTCTCACTTGTTGGAGCTCATCAGCATTACTGTTTGGGGGAGGAACAAATTTGATTGCGGTAGCAGGTTTACCTTCACTAGAGAGAACTCCTTTCTGGTTGTTTTCTTTCCCCAGAGTGCAAAGGAGGATTTGTTTTTATTTTATTGTTTTTTTAATTCAGCTACTATGTTGTTTGTCTGCTTATGCTCTACAGTATATTAGCTGGGAAGGGTCATCACTGTGCTGTCTAGCATAACGTTACTAAATTGTACCCTATTGAACTACCATTTGCCCGCCTGGGAACAGCCAATACATCAATGATGTCCTGTCTATGAATCATGTACAAACAACCTGGCAGAGGGGGGCATTTGCATTTGTACTTCATATGCAGAGCCCTATGGTTGGCCACTGAGGTAAGTTGGTTTACATTATCTTACCCAGCTAGTATCAGGTTTTATGAAACCCAGAGGATTGTTTCTGCCTTCTGTGGGGTACCTGCTTTTCTCCTTTGTGCATGATGTTTATTGTAATAGTAGCAAAAGTTCCATAAACAAGGATATATAAATAAAAGGTATTAGTAACACAAAGCTTGTTGGCATGCCAGCACTAGTAAACTCATATACCTGATACATGAGCCACATAAAGTGTGCATAAAAAAGGCCACCATCATATTTTCATGCATACAATTTGAATTGTTTAACTCAGAGGTCTCATCATCTAACAAACATTTTACAGTCTGAAAATGTTTCCATTAGCCTTAAACTAGTTACAGTCATCTAGAACAGATTGATGCTGTTTGAATTTCTAATTAAACTGGAAATGTTTTTAATTAAACTGGAAATGTTTTGTTGATCATGTGTTTTAGGGGGGAAGCTAATTTCAAAATGATGGGTAGATTTTAGAGAAAGCTTTCTCCCCCACTGTGGCTCAAACAAAATGGTTCAGTGGTTAAAACTTTTGCTTCACAGGTCTGGTTTCTTGGGTTCACTCCTGGCCTCTGTGTGGAGTTTGTATATACTCTCCATATCTGCATGGATTTTCTCTTTGTATTCCAGTTTACCAACCTCCTAAAACATAGTGGTTAATTGATTGCTTTTTAATTTCCATATTTACTATATTTACTCCTGCCCTTGTGGCCTGGTTCATGGCTGAAAAGATTCCATAATGACCAGTTCACTTAGTCAGTAATTATATTAAAAGTATGAGTGAGTGATGGAAGCATGTGGCAGGAAGTTTTTGGGTCATATGGGGCAGTATTCTCAATTAAGTAGCTGAGAACCTAGGAAGGTAAGGGGGAAGGCAGTCTTCTGTCTTTGTTTAGCATTATGGAATGATGATTCCTGTTTTCTGCTAAAAGGGTGAAGCATCAGATCTTGTTTATAGCTGTTTGTACCAAGCTGGTGGTGTGTGAAGAATGGAGTGACTCCATGGATAGGATGTACTCCAGTTTTTAGGATCAGTAGGTTCAGGTCTAATGCTTTTATGGTTTGGGAGTAAGCTGATTGTCCAATTTGTAAACTATTTTATTTAAGCTTGATTAAGAACTCTGGAGACAGTAGTTTCCCTTTGTACTTAAAGATGAGGGTCTGATCAAGCCACCTGACTTTTTGCTATTGTTTTTTGGTGCAGTTTGGGGGCTGGAAGTTGTATGCTACTGTTGTTCCCATAACTGCTCTGAAATCAATAATTGATATGATGTGAAAACTCTATATTTATTTATTTTTATTTTATTTTAAATTTATTTTATTTAGTGTTTTCTATCTATATGCAGGTCAGGAAGCACAATCAGTTTCCTGTTTAATTCACTACTAATGATTATTTTGTGTGCTTTGGAGGATTATATAGGAGTTTCATTTTTGGGTAACAGAACTCCTCCTATGAGTCATGTAAGATTTCTCATGAGTATTGTAATAGGTCTGTCCATTTAGTGGGCGTATTTTTGAATAGTAATGAGTACTGTATAATTACTAATGTGATCTATGAGTATGGTGTAGACTATTCTTTCAAAGGTCATAGTTAATGGGCATAAAGTGGGCATAGGCCAAATGTTTTGAGGGTTCAAGGTAAGGGGGATTTTAGGAAGAGGAAAGATAATAGCCTGCTTCCTGGGAAGGGTAAAATACAAACTGAGAGGGAAAGGCTGTAGATACTAGTCAGTGGTCTACAGTGTTTATGTAAAATGCTGTAATATCAGTATAGTGAAAGAGCAAAGCTGAGTTAGGGCAAATGTCAGTAGAAATAGCAAAATGACCTAGTAACTAAGTTAGTGTGAAGAATGCAAGTCCCAAATATGAAAACACCATTTTAACAGATGACTCCCTTTCATTCACGTACACTGTCACTACATTTACAATTTCCCTGTGGAGAACCTTATGTGAAAAAAATATAGTCTCACCTACAAATAATGTTCTTTCTGGAGTTAAATAATATTTTACAGAAAAATGAAATGTGGCTTTTTCTGAGTGCAAGTAATTCCCATCTCTAGGTGTCTGAACATTCAGTCACAAAATTGTGAAGACCGTTTTAAACATAATGTACTGAAGTTCAAGAAAGGTGCTTAGATAAACCATGCAAATCAAATTAAAGTTTATATACAGTTACATAATATTCAGATTAGTATACTGATGGAATACTTCTCTACCTTCTGTTTTTATTGGAAGTAAGACTCACTCATAAGCTGTAATCATTTTCTTTAGAAATCACTGAAAGTACCCTTGCATGGCTGAAATGTTAATAGCAACACAGCCTTGGGTAAAATAGCTAACCAATGTAACTAGGTCAGAAGGGCTCCCTGCTCTGCTTTATCATATCAAACCACTCTTTTAGCAGATGTTTGAGACATACTGTGACTTTTGTTGTGAACAGGCTGTGCAGTGGCACAAGAGACACATCTTGGAAGCTGCCTCTGGAGACATTTTAAAGCCTGCACAAGGTTATAGTCTCACCCACTGCTTTTAACTCAATATAGAGAATATGTTGAAGATAGAAATTAATGAACAGCTCTGAAGGAAAAAACATACAAGCAACCTGTGCACACGCGGGGCACACACACACACACACACACACACACACACACACACACACACACACACACACACACACACACACACACTCTTTTTACGAATCTATATATTGTTAAATAAATGTGGGTTGAAATGCTTAAGAATTTTCTGATGCCTTTTACCATTTATTGCAAGGAGCAGTTGAACGTTCACCACATGAGAAATAGACTTTCTGGTAGCTCACTAATGAAGTATTATGGAAAAACTGAAGCAGACATTTTTTTTTTTACTTTAAAACTTTTTTTTAACCCTGCAACCACTAAACAACTAAAATTAGTTAAAATTGGCCTTTTAAATAAACCTAACTTGTGTTATTGTTTCCCAATTAACTAGTAAATATAATTCTGATAAACAGTCACTCTGTGATAGTATATCTAGTAATGTTCTTTCCATTCTTTAGCATTTTTTCTGGACATTCATATTTGGTATCCCTCTTTTATATGGCTTCTGGTCTTAGGACTATGTGAACATATACATTTAAATTTAAGACAAGAGATGCATTAAATCCTAAAATAACTGCTCTGGCTTTGCTGACATAAAAACATTGTAAAACCTTTTATAATGAGAAAGTACAATTGATAGTAATGTGTGCAACTGTAAATTCAAAATGCTACTTTTTTCTGTAAATTATTTTCCATAAACAAGAATAGCAGTTTTACAAGTCAAAGCTGATCTTGTACAGGTTGCATGTTGAGGAACAAATACATTGACAACTCATCCAGCAAGAGAACAGGATATACCTTAGGACTAAAAAGGTTCACAGCTCATGGTAATTGCCTTCTATAGGAGGTTAATTACTATAACAGTGAGAAAATATGATTCAGAGACAGCTGTAATGAGAAAAAGATCTCATTACCAGCTCATTAGCATGTCTCTGAATTACACACTAGCTGACACTAATGCTGTCAGACCTGACCACCAGTTCTGCATACCAAAAAGCACTGCCTATGCTTTCTGTTTCTCTCTCTCTCTCTCTCTCTCACACACACACACACACACACACACACACACACACACACACACACACACACACACACATACCCTCTCCCACAGTCAATCACACTTGGGGGAAACATTCACCCATTCACCCAAATGCAAATGCATGCTCCAAAACACACACACACACACACACACACACACACACACACACACACACACACACACACACACACACACACACACACACCAGAATCTTAATTCCCTATCTAATCCTCTGCCTCCCATGTGAATACCCAGGCACACACATGTGCACGCGCATACACACACACACACTCACACACATACACACACACAAACAAACATAAACTCATCTGCTATCCCAGTGCCTTTGATGAACTTACCTGCACTGCCACTGCTTCCATTCTTAATTTCAGAGGAAAAAAAATGTGGCACAAGTGTACAGAAACAATAATATATATTAAAATTTTGACCTGGAATAATCTGAAAAACTACATACACTTGGAAACTGAATAAGTAAGTAAATTATATCAAAAATAATCAAGCAATGTAAATAAGCCAGTACATGATGAACTTACAACTTGAAAAAAATCGAATCAGTTCCAAATACTATACTTATCAGAATCTATACTTATATTTTATGCCTCTTGTATAACAACTATTTATAGTATTCAGCCTTCTTGGAAAGCATGGGTACTGTTTGATGGTTTAATATCTACTGATTATATAGCCCCACTGGTATATGCTGATGTTTACAAAGGGAATAACTAGGACACCTGGAAGGATATGAACTAGGGGTACAGTTTACCTTGTGTGAACATGAATGGAGAATTAATGGACTTCTTGCTGGCCTTGTTTAGTCCATAATGAATACTGTGTCTGAACACAAAGCTGCTTGTATTTAACTTTACTTATTTATTTATTTTTGTTTGTTGATCGGGAAAGTGAGCTTGACCAAAGTTTCCTTTTCAGTCATGACTTGGGCCTTTTTATGGCAAGAATACAGAAATTACCATTGTTATCAATAGTTTTACATTTGCTAATTTATACAGGTTTTTCAGTTGACAATAACAACATGCATTTGCTTTATTGTTGGTTGTTATTCAAATGAAGTTGACAGTAACACTTTTCATTTGCATTTACAAATGGTTAAGTTATATAACATATGAGTTAATTTAATTATAATACATACCTTGGTGTATTCATTGAGGATAAACTGGTTTAGAATGAAGCAGTGATATCAAGTTCATATGTAGTAACAGTATAATTTATAATCAGTGTTGCAGTGAGAATGTGTTTTCAAACCTCATAATTATTGAAAGTCATTTTCATACATTTGAGTGGTCAGAGTTGCATGTCCTGTGATACATAAGTTGGTACAGCTAGTTTATCGAAGATTGTATTGCATGCTGTTTATTGCTTACAGTTTTTTAACCTCAGACTGATTTTTTTTTATAAGAGCTGTAGTCATATCATTTGTGTGTGTGTGTGTGTGTGTGTGTGTGTGTGTGTGTGTGTGTGTGTGTGCGTCTTCTTCGGTATGCAGAAAGTCCAGCAGGCCTTTATTCATAATACTACAAGTTAAAAGACTAAAGATTTGATCAAAAACATCTGATGTAAAATAAGTAACATTTTATTCTTTTTTATTAGAAAAGATGATGGCTATCCAATTAAAATTAACTGATATCTTTGTAATAATCAGAAAATGTTAAGATAACATAAATCCCAACCTGTTATACTTGGCCATGAAAAGGTCAAAGGTTTAGAATGGAGGTTAATTTTTTTTTCAAACTGATAGACTGACACCTCTAAGATGCTTCCCTATTTGAAATAGGAAAATTAAAATGGTTGGTTATTAGAGAAATAAAATGTCATCTGCTTTTTTATAATATGAGAGCTTTGTTTCTTAATTTTATCATTTCTACTAGAGTACTTGGTGCCCCTTGTGAGGACTCAAAAGATGGAGATACCAATGGAATCTTTCAGTAAGGTAAAGATAAGATTTTCTTTAAAAATATGGAGGTGGTCCTTTTGGTAGCACTGGTATAGTATAATTGCTCTTCCTGAGTAAAGATCATCAGTATTTTATTATGTCTGATCCAGATACTGCTGTTCCAGGGATAATTCAAACCCCAACTGTTCAGGACAGATATGTTTTCCGATATTCTTCAAGAGAGGGAACAGAAACTACTAGTGGTTAATGATCCCTGGTTGATTGTGAATAACAACAACTTATGGGGCAAGTTTGAAGGTCTGGAGAGACTGTTGCTAAAAGAGGTATCATTATTTTATGATACCAAATTATTGGAAAAGTATGTTTAAATATTGTGCTCAGTGGTTTGAGGGTTAATTGTTTACCTGTTATAGAGTTTGGTTAGGAGGAAGCCAATTTGCTAAAGGAATGGAGGCAGGTTTCTCAGCAGTATCCTTTCTGTTGGCTGTGCATTTTAGTGAAAAGAAATTTAAGGTTGCATAGTAAGATCTAAAATTAAATTTTCAATTGGAGGATCAGTTATTAACTGAGCAACCTGACTCTGTATATGCTGAGATGTTGGATATTAAAACCAGTGTGGAAAAGGAGAGATGGAAGTTTTGCAATGTAAAAAGAAAAAAACTATGTAGAGGCATTAAAGACATTGAAAGCGGTCTTATTCTCATATGGCAGCATAAACCCAGATGTGGAAGGTCAAAAGTGAAATCTGATAAAAGTGATGCTGTGAGATGTGATTCCTCTGCCTCTTCAAAAAAGTTTTTACTTGAATATTTACAGCCCATTAATAATTCTTGAATGATGGAACCATCAAACTCAGATTTTAGTAAGGGCCTATATCACCAAAATGGTCAAGACAGACGGAGAAAGGGAAGAAGTCGAGCAAAGAAAATGTTAGTTATACATTTGATAAAGCAGATGGTGATGTGAGTATTACTGATTTGACTGATTTCAATGTGAATTGTTTGTTTAATGAACTGTATAGTAATTTGGAAATTATTAATCTTTTGGATCTGAATATCAGTTCGGCAATGTAGACTGTTTTGCTGAGAGTTATTAAATATGTTCTTTAGCAGAATTATTAATTGGTATTAAAATGTTTTGTAGAAAATTATGTTCGAGTGTATTTTTATAATAAAGAACAAAATGACATAAATATTATTAATTATGAAAAAGAATTTAGTGATGACTCACTTTTGAATATTTCTATTTATGAGACAGAATTTTCTGATTATGATATATGTAATAAAATATTTTACGAATGTGATAATGATGGGAAATTGAATGTTCACATTCTTCCTCATATTAGCACTTTCATACCACCTAACAATTCCCCTGCGATTTGTTTGTTTGAAAAAGTGGTGAGCAAAAAAGTAGAGTATGAATTTGGAAAGTATTTGTGTTCCCAGAGGAACTATAGGTTATCTAAAGTTGAATGGTTAGCTTTGCAACAACTTCATGAAATGAGGCACAATTATGTATTTAAACAAGTGGATAAAGGGGGCAATTGGGTGAATTATGAGTAAGCTGAAGTACTCTAAAATGGTAAAAGATCTATTGGTTGATCAGATGGAGTATGTGAAATTAATGTATAACCCAATTGCCACCTTTAATATGGCCTTATTAGAAATTTTGGAAAGGCTGGGTTTTTTGAAGCCTGTGATATAAAAATGCGATTCTGAAGGTACATAAGAATTTGCAGAACCCTCCAGGTAGGCAAATTATTTCAGGTGTGGGTTTGCATTTCCAAATTGTGGATATCTTTTTGGATTTTTAACTTAAGAAGTTGTTGGGATTGGTACCTGCTCATATTAGTAACATCTGGTGAGAAGATTATTATTGGGTGACAGCAGATTCATTGTATACTAATATTCAACATAAATGGGTACTTGAAACAGTAAAAAATGTGATGAGGGTGGAACCCCATATGTCCTTTTTGGTTTCTCTTTTGGAGTTTTGACTCACAATTTTTATTTTGAGGAGGAAATTTATTTACAAGTGAAGGGTACAGGTATGGGGGCATCATTTGTCCCAGCTTATGCTAAATTATATATGGGTGGTTTTGAAAGGACGTTTTTGTATCCTACTAAGTTTTCTTTCTGAGCTCATGTTTTTGTTTAAGAGGTATATAGATTTTGTATATTTGATTTTTTTATATAAGGGTGGTGAGAATGACGTTTTGGAATTTTTAAAGTTTTGAATGAAAATCACCATGGACCCAGATTTGCTTATGAATTAAATATGAAGTCTGTTAACTATCTAGATGTCACATTACATGTGAAAGGGGAGGAAGGTATTAAATATAAACCTTTTAGAAAGGGGATGGTGATAAATATTTTTTTACATGCAACTAGTATGCATACTCCCCATTTGGTTTATTCATTACCCTATGAAGAACTTGGGAGAATTTTTAAAAATATGTCAGATGACACCTTAAGGTAGTAAAAGTTGATTAGGGTAGAAGATAGACTTAAAGATCAAGGTTACACAGTAGTACAAATCAATAGAGCTAAAAAGGACACCTGGAAGTTGGAGAGATGAGAGTATATAATGCAGGATGAAATAATGAGACCATTGATAGAAATATGGTAAGAAGTAGAGAAAACGTTGTTTTTGTTTTATAGTTTTCACTTTTCTTCTATGTTTTGGAGAGTATCATTGGAGGTCTGTGGCATATAGTTGGTAATGGTGGGGTGTAGGTAAACTTATTCCTAAACATGTTATTTTTTCTTACAGTAGATACAATAACTTGACAGAAATTTTGAATTATGTTCATAAGCAATGAACTCCATTATTAGATCTTAGGGGTATGTTTGCTTGTGGAGATTGTGAAGTATGTTCTGAAGCTAAAAGTGTTACAGGAACAAAAATTAATGGGAGAAAGTTTGTTGCAAATGACAACTTTTGTTGCAAGTCCAGGGGAGGGGGTATTATTGGAAGTGATTCCTGATGGACTTCTTCAGAACATGACAACCAAATCAACTTTTTATATATAATTAAACAACCAAGCAAAAACACACTAATTATCACAATTAGATAATACAGAATCAATGAATTAATTTGTTGTTCAAAAATATCTAAAAACACAAATAATTTTGTTAAAATAACCATCATATTTTAAAGCTATTAAATACATGATTATTTCCACCATCTGAAAATGCAAAAATTAGAAAATGTATAACTTTGCATTTCTCAATCTTATCACACTGTTAACAGACACATGTTCATTTAACCTAAGTCTAACTGTGGTGCTATATACACACACACACACACACACACACACACACACACACACACACACACGCATACATATATTAATATATTAATAAGGTACTGCTCAACTGTCCCTGATTTTGCCTCATATTTTTTCCTGCCTTTCACAGATTGATTGATTTATTATTTATTTACTTTCTGGTGAATCACTCGAGGATTGAATTCACCCAGTGATGACAGGCATTGGAGCTTCATGCTTCTGGACAGTACATGCTGATACAAAAGCTGTTAATCTTTTAACTTTTTAAAATAATCAGTTATTCTACTGACTTTTTAATTGAATAAGAGATTTAAAGATTAGCTCTGATTTTGACCATTGTTACTCCCATTGTTTCTGACGTTATAATTCTTGAGCAGAGAGAGAGGTTTGATTGATAGTTAAAGCACAGAGATACCACTAGAGTTAAATAGTAAACAAATAGCTGCATTTCATTGTTATACAGTTTTGTTCTACATTTGTGTTGTTATAAAACACTTTTCAAAATGCCATACTTATCAGAGGCTATAAGCCGTTATATAAAATATACACATTTCAGTACATAAAAATGCAATACCTACAAGTTACACAAACTAAAATCAAGCTATAATCAATAAACATTGTTATAAATTGATAATGTAGTCAGTAAAGCTGTACTAGCTATAGTCTCTGAAAAAGGCACAAGTGTTCATTTCATTGGACAATTGTTGCAAGAGGCTGGAACCAGTTCATAAAGAAATTTCTCACAAGTAAATTAAAATGAGTTTTGATTCATTTAATGATTTCATTTCTGCAAATGTAAAAGAGTAATTTATTTTTTTATTTATTTTCAAGGGAGGACAAAACTTTGAAGATTAAATGTAGAACTTTAATAAAAAAGCTTACCCTTGAAGAAATAAGTAGTCATGTCATGCTTTAAATATAAGCACAGTGATGTTCATTGTGAAATAAAAGGTTGATTACCCTGAAAATGTTATTTTCGTTGGATTCAATTATTGCTATATTATACCCAGTTAGTGAGACAATAGCTTGTAAATCATATTCAGTAATACAGTTTTCATAAGCACAACTGCAAAAAATAAACATCACCTTACACAGCCTATTTTCAGTTAATCTGCTTGCTAGTGACATTGTTTTCTATGAGTTTATAAAGACCTTGCCAAAAACGTAACTTGGACTGGAAGTAATATATATTTTGATTTCAAAGTTTCAGTTGCTGCCAAATAGAAAGAGTTTCCTTGACACACCTGTATAATATTATAACTTAGTAATAAACTTCTCTTAAAAACTGCATTAGCAGTAAAGTGTTTAAATTTCATTATTGTAAAGCTGAAATGCAGATAGAGTCGCTGCAAATAAACAAGTGATTCTCAGAACTGTATTAAATTTGAATAATGGCGTAAAGTTTAATGTATAAAGTTTGCTTATGGAAAAAATAATGCTTGAGTAATAACTGATAGCAAATAGTGCAATAGGCCTTGCTTCAGTAAATATGTTCATAATAATAATAATGCAATATAAACTTTACTAACTGTGTTTGTGTAAAAGCTATAGCAAATAAGTATTTGTTTGTAAAGGCCTTTATCTATGTGGTCGCTACCTTCATATATACCTATAAACCTATTTAAATAATTTATTTGACAGCAGTGTCTACAACAAATCTCTTTTGTCCAGGCTAGCAATTTTAAATATCTTCACAAAACATATTATTTCAGCTTCTAAATAAAACCCTGAAAAATGAGGAATTTGAAAAATGGAGTGAATTATATCACAAACAATTTCATGTGGCTGACAGTAGAAGAGAGGGAGGTACAAAGAGAAAAAAAAAAGAGAGATTGACTACTTGGATTTATACAAAAAAAAAAAATATATATATATATAAGGATAGAAAATTAAAATTTAACAAAAACCATTCAGTAGCACAGAGGCAGATTCCATTTAGGTCGTATTCAACTATACAGACATTTTATTAAGGAATCTTATAAAGCAGAGATATACAAAATATTGTATGAAACAGGAAACTATGAAACAGTATCTATTAACCAAATTAATATAGGTTTCAGAAGAATAGATCTACTTGAGGAATACAAGCACAAGTCTGTGGAGAGACCCCATTAGACCCATCATTTCAGTTCCCAGATCAAAAATATTAACATAGGCAAGAGACGATAGATGATGGACAAGCATATATATATAATATATATATGAAAATATAGTTTAAGAAAATATTCTCATCTTAGTTGGGGACAAATCAATCTAATAATGGGTATGATGGAGTTAGTTTTAATTAACAATTTTTAACCTTTGAAGTGAATATTTTTCAGAGTGGGTCAGAGTAGCTAAGATTTTTGTGCTAATATTTTATATATTATATGTATAACTGGGGATGAAAACCCTGAAAAATGTTAACCTTTAAAAGATGTAAACTCCACCAAGGGTGGTAAAACAAAAAACTACATGCTTGGTAATTTGCTGAGTTTAAGTATACATTTAATACTTAGAGTAATTTAAAATTTAAGCAGACTATTGTAAAATACATAGCTGTTATATGCTGCATCACCTTTTATTAATCTATATTGAGATGCATAATATTAATCATTTGTGCTACTATGTAGCAAAGCATTAATTTCATCACACAACTGAAAAAAAAAGAAAAAAAAGGCCCTGACAGTAAGCAGACTACTGTAAAATAATCATAGCTGACAGTAAGCAGACTACTGTAAAATAATCATAGCTGTTATCTACTGCATCACCTTTTATTAATCTATACTAAGATTCATAAAATTAATCCTTTGTACTAGTATGCAGCAAAACATTAATTTCATCACACAATTAAAAAAAAAAAGGATCCAACAGGGTTGAAAATGATTATAAGCTATTAGATAGTAAAGTTACCAAAACATAAAAAGTCTGTGTTACTAATAAACTGTTCTAGAAGCCTAGACAGAGGATGCATAACATAGAAGATTATGATATGGTCACTGATCATAACTCACTTATGCATTTGAGACATGGATGCCAAGAACACATAATATGTAGTTACAATTGGAGATCCGATCATAATTCTTTGCAGTGCATGGACATTTATCTTCACATGTACTAAAGTTAATTAAAAGTAAGTTCTGAAAAACAGAAAAAAAAACAAAAAAAAAACAAGAAAAGAAAAGTGCAATGTGTTATGTTGGTTTTGAAAGGCCAGTAAAGCAGTGGGGAAGTGGTTGACATCCTTATGTATTCCCTGTGTAAGTGAAGCAGTTGTAGCCAACATAGGGAGTTTACTTTAGTAGACAGCAGGCAGAAACAGGAGTTGAAATTAAGCCATTTGTTGCCCTACTGCTGCTCTTTACTGGTCAGTGCTGTCTGCTTTAAGTGCAGACTCCACCTTAACAGCATCTAAAGGGTGATTAACAATTGTTAAGCACTCTCCAAGCATTAAGACCAGGTTTTGTGCTATAGCAGCACTGAACCAGATTATAATTTGAATGTTTCATAGCATAGTCACAGTGTCCCATGAACTATAAGTATGTACTGCTCATTTTTAGCATTTCTAGCCACACAAGAAAGGGTACCATGCTACAGGGACATATATAAACCCCTATCTAACAAAAAAGCAAAGCACTATGTATGAGACTAATGTATATCTATACTTTGTTCTGTAAACAGTAATACATTAAATGATCAAGTACTCATTGTAAAATCTAACTATATAATAGACAGTTGTAGCAACTGAAAACAATGGGGTAATATAAAACACGTGTGAGTTGTTAACAGACTACCTTTAAATAAATGCCCAAACCGGCACATGGCAAATGTAACTTCTTAGCAAGTACCTCACATGTAAGAGCATACTCTGTATTTTAAAGGTTAAGTGAGTTGTAAAACAGCAGCCTGAAATTGTATATGTTTGCAACTTAAACTGATATCGCTTATTTATTTTGGTTATAATTCTCAGTCTGTTAAACACATAATTTAGTAAGCTACAAGTTCACATACATATATATGTACTATACCACTAAGATAGTGTTCGCTTTATTTAAATATACATTGTATATTTAAATAAATATACATTGTATGTGTTTCACTCACCACTTTCACATCCAACTAATTTAGTATTTGAAAACAAGAAAGCTAATGATTCATCGCTACCCTCTTGATTTGTATTATTTCTTCTTATTGCTGTCCTAAATATTTCTACTGTTTCTGTTCTGCAATAATTAATAATGACACCTGTGTTTAGATCTTATACCTTTTTGTGAGTTCCTTTCTCTCCTTAAGATTTGATAACCTACCATGTTACTGATTGTCAATAAATAGTCAGCTAAAATTGCATATATGAGCATTTCTTAAATCTGCTAAAGAGATTTACTTAAGTTCTGTGTTAAGATAAAAGGGAGGTACATTATAATTAAGAGAGCAGAAGATAAGTTACAATTTATCAGTAATACCACCAAAGTTAAATTTTCTTAATGCTGTTGTATAAAATATGTTGCCTTTCCATGCATATTACTCATATTGTGCGGTATTTGCTAACATAAAAGTTTTGATAAATGAATACTACAGACAACTCAGCTGTAAAAAGGATGCATCATGGGTATGTTTCCATTTCCTGGTTGACAGTCACTCTGTACAAAATCTGTTATTTTAAATGTTGATATTTTCTGGGTTTAAAAGTGTGCCTTGTTAATAAAGCAACATATTTCAGTAAGAAACATAAAAATAACAGTCTACTCAGCTAATAGTATTATGGGCAACAAAATAATAAAGATTTCATGCACAGTGTTTAAATCAGTGCTAAAAGTATAAATTAATATTCATAACTGTGAAGTGGTCCATCTGATATTATTAATGGCACATCCACCAAAGTCAAATGTTTGAATGTTTCCTAAATACAACTACAGATAGACAGTTTCAGATAAGATTAAAAGACACATTATATTCTTTGTAACATTTTCGGAGAAAAATGCAATCCACCATTAAAAGTTCTTACTTTGTAACAGATGACCTCTTTGCTTCTGAAAAAAATGTAAACTATTATAGATTTAGCCTTCTTTGACCTGCTCAGATGTGTAGAGATTGGTGTCCATAGAGTAAGAGAAAAAAAAATAGATATATTTTTTTTCAGCATGTCAGTATTTTTGTTCCTGAGAAATGCATCACACCTACAGCTCTGGAGGAGAGAAAGCTGTTTACCTGCTTTAGGAATATGACTCTTCAGCTATATTGCTCTTGTTGCTTGAGAGGTTCTGTCACTCTGTTGGCATTCATTTCTTGAGAGTCCAGAAAACTGGTTGTGACATGTGATCATTCTACTGTTTGCTGTAAGATCCGACATGTATTTAAGCTGCTCACTTCATGAAAAAAAAACAGCAGATTGGTCATGGCAGTGACTGTCCTACTGCTTGCTACAAGATCTTCCATAATGCTCTATCTGAAACTGTGTGGCTTGATCAAACAAAAAAATAATAAACAAAATTGCTGTTAATGCATACAAAGTCTTTGTGGTGTGCATTTGCTAACTGTGCAGTGTTGTTTTTCTTTTGGCTTTTCCTGTTTAGGGGCCGCCACAGTGGAACTCCGGTCCGCTAATGATTGACAGTCGATGTCTATGGTGCCGAGGTGCCAGCCCGACGCCCAACCTTCAACGAAGGCATGCCCATTCACGCATGTCTTTCGAACACCATTTGACTGCGTGGAGGACATGCAGACTCCACACAGAAGGCAGACTCCAGCCGAGAATCGAATGGGAGAACCTCTTGCTGTGAGGCGACAACGCTACCGCTGCACCACCGCGGCTTCATTTGCCAACTGTGCAGTCTCCCAGTGTAAAAAAAGGCATCTAGACACCTGCTATGACCTTGTTAAATGCAAAACAAAGTGGCTGTTGTGGATATCATTTAAATAGTCCAGTTTAGAGCAACTGTAATGAGCTTAATTCTAGACTGCCTAAATTCCTGTTATCAATAACGTTTCATCATGTTCATAAAAAGTTGCTGTCATATAACTGTATATCCATATACCCTTTCAAATTGGCACATAATCTGTGCATCATAGCAATTAAAACAGCAACCATCAAGACACAGATTTAACAAATGGCCCAGTCATCATCAGCAAAAGTGTGTTTTTGCAGGCTCTGCATTCCCAGGATGTCATAACCTAATTTGCACTGAGTTTTGCTTGTTGCTTGCCTGACATCGGCCTTCTAGTCGAGAACAAATGTTTCTAAACTCAGATTGATAAAAAGCACTCTTTTTATTTTTACATATCTTATATTTCAAAAGTTCCATCACATTAAAGGATGAGACTGTTTTTGACCAGACAGCCCAATGAAACATGCAAAGCTAGCTTGGTCATCTGTCTTCAAAATTAATAACTACGTAAAACCGTGCTGCAGAAAAGATTGCAATATGTGCTCATTATTGATTGTAGTTTTGTAACCAGTCAAGGCTGGGGGTTGATATAATGGTTAAGGTAAATAAGTAACATGTGAGGTGACCATGGACTGTATTAAATGCCAGATTATTCGGACTGTCCAAACAAGATAATAGTTCCATATTCCAAACACTTAAATCCAACCAAAAAATTCCTGCTGACCATAAGCACTTGGTTAAAATAAAACGGAATATTTTATTAAAGCATGCTGTCGGTAAGCGCTTTCACAAAGGCTTCCTCAGACCGTTAAAGTTCAAAACACAATCAATTAAGGCTTCTTATATACAAATCTGTCACATGTTGAATAATATAATTAGTTTCAATTAAGCATTTAAAGATATATCATTGTTTATTTTAAATGCAAAGAATTTTACTGTGCTTGCCAATGCTCCTAGTTTTATGATAGCGCAATTAATGCTGATATAATGTTGACAGAGTTAGCTCGCTGTATGTGTACAAACCATGACATTCGCATAAGCGTAAATGACTCGTTTAACAGTCTTATACATTAATTATGCTTACTTACTATGTAAAGTTATGAACTATGTATCTAAACACAATGCATAGCCTCAGTGCAATGACATTTTAATTCCTGCACTTAAAATAATGACGTTAAAATCCTAGAATGAACTTATAAGAGTGTATGATATAATGCACAGCACGAACTACACTTAAAAATTAAACATATATGCATAGTGTTTGCTAGTAACAAAACATCGCACCAGCATACTAAATTAAACTATCAGTGTGCGTAATATGATGAGAAGCATATAATACAAACAACTTTTAATATAGGCTAAATTCAATGTGTGTGTGTGTGTGTGTGTGTGTGTGTGTGTGTGTGTGTGTGTGTGTGTGTGTGTGTGTGTGTGTGCGCGTGCATGCTTCAGATAGTAGAAAGGCCAGAAGGCCTTTATTTATCACACTACAAGTTCCACTACCAAGGGCTGTTACATCAGGCACACCTGATACAAGGACTTCCACGATGGCTGCACACTGAGTAACAGCTTAATTTCAGCACTCCCAGTGTGAAAGCAGAAACACAGAAAAGAGAGCCAGTGAATTTGTGTTTTTGAGTAAATTTCAGTTACTGGCTAGAAAGTACATTGTCAGGATGCCAGGAAAGAAGAAATGTAGAGAACCTGAAGGAAAATCAACCATAAAAAGTGATGGGAAAACACTGGCTGGGAAGAATCCTGCAGCTGTTCAGCAAAAATCAGTTTAAGGTCTAGCATAAGACATGACTTCCAGTAGGCCATACCTCTCATCTGTACAGATTTTCACAGAATGTCCAGATTTTTGTGTCATACTTTGGTTTGTTTCTCATAAAATTATGGTTTTCTGACAAATAATTGGCAAACAACTGAGGGTTGAAAATAAATCAATGTAATCCATTTGTAAAGGACACCAAACAAGTAACCAGTAGGAGTAGTAGAAGAAAGAATGCCCATAAGCTAGTAATTATACCATAAGCGCCACACAGCAGGCAAACCAAATAGTTGAGTGCTGTAAAATCTTTAATCAAATAATCCAGAGTACACAGTTAAGTGCTTTCTTCCTCTTTGTGATACTTCGGGGACATCATCAGAACCAATTGAAACATTCCCCTTCCATATAATCAATCCATTTATACTTTCAAAAAAGCAATATTTCAGTTAACCAATTAGTTAAAACATCGATTACATCTAAGAAAACATTTTAAGACATTTTGAAACCATGTAAAACGCATTTGCCATAATACACATATACCACAATGAAATGGTACTTTGTATATTATGTTAAAACAATTCAAAAAGTTAAAGCCTTTTTCCTTAAAATGGGTACCAGAGAAATTAAATCATTTAAACCTGGTACTTCCAAGGCATTTAATTTAATAATCAAGTAAAATTCTCTCAGGTCAACCTGAAGTTCCCAACAGCCACCTCTAAAATTTTGTGGCACAACTACCAGAATCCCAAATTTGAAAGATTGTGTCCCCCGGGCGTACTAAAGTGTGCCTATAAAGGGCATTATTAGTGTTATTCTTACTAATAGTGCTCATAAATCCGGGTCTTGAAGTTCCTGATTGTTTTGCCCACATAAAAATACGCACATGTTTGGCATATAGAAATATATATTACACCCCAGGTATTACAGTTACCTTTATGTAAACAGATACCTCTGTTGTTACCTTTGGTGTATACAGTGTCCTTGCCCAAAATAAAGGGGCATTGATTGCATTGTCCACATCTTGTGGTTCCTTTAGTGTATAAAGTTCTGGGTAGTGAGACCTGCTCCATTAAATTTTTAAAATTTCTACCTGCTTCATAAATAAAATTTGGTGATTGACCTAAAAGTCGAAAAATGTCAATTTTTCCCCAACCCCAATTGGAATAACCATACTTGTGTTGTAAACCGCCTTTCCTTTGAAACTAGAAAGTTTTTTGAATCAGTTCACCACTACCTAACAAAGGTTTGTACTTAGTTCCCCAACCTTCCTTTATTTCTTCAACTACATTATCAAAAGGGTTCGGGGATAGCCCCTCACCCTAAACATTTCCTTGATGTTAGTTCTTGCAAAAAAAATCTCCCTGGTGGAGCACATCCTTCCTGCCCTTACCAATTGACCCTTGTATATTTTTTTCTTGGTGTGGGCAGAGTGACTACTTTGGAAATCCAGGTAGCTGTTGGAAAATGTTTCCTTCCTGAAAATTTTTGAAACAAATTTTTGATTTGTAAAATCCTTAAGGATGGTAACATCCAAGTAGTCAATCATTTCCTTAGAGTGTTTGGCTGTGGAACTAAAATAGAAACAAACCTGGTTAATGTAATCCATAAATTATTTTAAATCTACATTATCATTCTTCCATAAAATGAATACATTGTCTAAAAAACGATGGTATGTAAACCAAAAAAGGTTTATAGATACTAGTAAAGACGTGTTTCCTTTCCCATGCGTAAAGAACTAAGTTGGCATATATGGGGGCACGTAGTCCCCCATAGTTACCCCCTGTATTTGCCTATAAAACTCACATTCAAACATGAAAAAATTACTAGTTAACACATACTCCATTACGACCATAAGAAAATTAACCATTGCATCAGATGTTTCAGTTGGTTCTGATGATGTCCCCGAAGTATCACACAGGGGAAGAAAGTGCTTAACTGTGCACTGTGGATTATATGATTAAAGATTTTACAGTACTCAACTATTTGGATTTGCCTGCTGTGTGGAGCTTATGGTATAATTACTGGCTTATGGTCATTCTTCTACTATAACTGAGGGTTGAAGTCAGAAAATAATGACAGACATTTAAGTTTCAGACTTTATAGTCTTCAGAAAAATCATGCTAATGCAAAAACCTGTTATTATATCAACTTTCTAAGTTTGTAAGAACAATATGTAAAATGTGTCCCTATTTTTGGGCCTTTGTTCGCCCATTATTCGTGGTTTTGTCCAGATTTCTTGCTCTAAGAGGTTGAGAGGTATGCCAGTAGTCTAAAGGAAAGAATAAGTTAAATATGCTCAGAGCTGATTAAAATAAATGAAATACTGAACAAGTATATCAACTCAAATAACAAAAGGCTGGAAAAAATGGAAGAAGCTTTAAACAGATATTCAGATGAGCTAATAAAAATGAAGAAAAGGCTGACTGAGTATGAGACTGCTCAAGAAGAGATATTTCAAAAATGGTGGAATTCGAGGACAGAGCATATAGGGAAAACCTGAAATTTTTTGTCTTACCAGAGAAAGTGGAAGGAACAGACTGTGTTAATTTTATGAAAGCACAAATAAGCAACTGGACTGGTATTCCACAGGAGGAGTTAATTGAAAGGACACATTGTGTGTATGCTCCAAACCTGGCCATGAGAAAGTAGCCAAGACCTCTGATAGTAAAGATACAATCCTACCAGCAGAAAGAGTTGATTTTGACAATTGTCGCAGAAGGACAAAGTACTAGAAGTTGGAGACAGTAGAGTGTCTATGGAAATGATCACTGACTGTGCACTAAGCAGAAGAGAACTATTTTATTCCAGTAGTCAGGGAATGCCATGATATAGGTGTGAAATTGAAGCTGCTGTATCCAGCTGTCTTCAGAATATTTTTCCTGGAGGATCAAATTCATTTATAATGCAGAACATGCTAACTAAGAAATGCAAAAGTTGGTACAACAAAAAGCGAGCTACCAAACAGAAGGGAACTCTTTTTCTTATTCTTCAGATAGTAACATTCATAGAGAGATTTTGCCAGTGAAACCTTTTCCAATGTTCCAGGATAAAATGCTTGAGAGATAGAGAAAAGTACAGGAGTTGACTAGAAGAAGGACTATGTTTGAAATAAACCACAGATTGGAGTTGGGAGATGGAGATCAACGGGAAGAAAACTAGCAACTTGCAAATTAATGAATAAATGTGGGATTACAAAGCATCAATCACATTTGTAAAATATGGCTGAAAAAGAAGATCGGGGAATATTGGATATTTTGACTTTATTAAACTTGTAGGGGACTCCAAAGCATACACCCTCCTTTATGTCATTAATATTTGGAAGAATATTAAGGAGTGGGATGAAGGAGGTAACTGTAATTAAAGCAGTTTTTCTTCTTAACTGTATTTTTATAAACTATGACATTACTACATGTTATATAGTAAAGCATTTTCAGTTACTTTTGTGTGTTATACGGATACTAAAGTAAACAGGTGCCATTTTTTTCTTCCTCTTTCTGTTTTCATGTTTAGTTTTTAGGAAATGTAGGCACTGCATTGTAAAAAGAGAAGAAAGTCTGGGCAAAGGCATGTCTAAGAAAATAGGCTGTAATTGTGGGTTGGTAAAGTATACAGATCATGATACAAGTACATTTTATATGCTTTTTCTTGCTTCTACTAAAGGGAATGACTGGAGTATGTAAATAAGAAAACAGTGAATGTAATAAAAAGTTTTCCTTTAGCAAATAAATGTTCATAGTGCAGCATGAGAAGCTTGTAGCTGAAGGCAGCTGTTTTTTTTCTGGTTTTCAAGAGGCAAGCTGAGAAGATGGCAATAAAAACAAAATATATTTTTTCAATGGCTAAAAGATAATGTTTTCTGAAAGCATTTAAAATGTTTTCTACATCTGGAAGTGGAATAAAGATAAGACAAAAACAGATAGTACAGCCTGTGCTTCTACTTACACTAAGTGTGAGCTATGTGTCTTAGTCTTGATAACCTAAATTATAGGTCAGTTAAAGTTTGTGAATGTGGCTGTCAGTCTGGGACAATTGTTCCTATTATTAAGCTTCATTAATTGAAGATATACAGTTAATAGGTTATGGGGTGCTCTGGGGATGTGTTTTTGAGGGTTTTCATTAAAACAAAAAGTCTTGTAAGATGTGACATAGGTTCAAATGGATATGACAAAAAGCAACTGCATAAAGATCAATCTGCATGTAAGACAAAAGCTGAAACTAGACATATAAAAAAGCTGTTGTACATAATGGGTGGGAATAATAACTTCTTATCATAATAGTAATACTTTCCATATTATTTTAAACATGAATTGTCAGTTGTATACAAAAAAGAAAGAATAATGAACTATATTAAATGCAGAGTGCAAATAGCTATGCTACAGGAGACTGATCTGAAAAGAACTGCAAATGTGAATTTGGTAGAGAAAGGATTTCAGGATGGTTATCCAGTGGAATATCTGGGACAAAGGAAAAGGGAAGTACTTCTATTAATTGCTAGAGAAGCAAGTGATAGAAGAGGAAAAAATATAGCAATGGTAGATTTGTAGTAGTAAGATGCTTCTGAAAGGGAGGAGGATTACACAGGCATGTGTTTATATTCCACTTAAAACTGCCACAATGGATCTTAAGAAAATTCTGGAGGAAAAAAATTAGCTTTCAGTGGGGAATACTACTTACAGATGTGGACTGGAATTTGATTTGCAAACACTATAATGTATCTATGGGGCCTAGAAGGGAAAATGTAACAAAACAGGGTAGATTTTTTAAGAAATGTATGGACATAATTGGTATGGAAGATGTGAATTCAGAAGTAGCAATGCTGAAAAAATGTATACATTATTCCCCAATGTACAAAAACTGGGCTACGTTAGACAAACATATTTCACAGGAAACGTGCATTTAGTTGAAAGTTTTGATATGCATCCAATAACTATTTCAGATGACACGCTTATAATTAAAATAAAAATGCAGGGTAATAAGACAGAGAGTGGAATTTAAGGAATGAGTAGGGGAAATTATTTGCGAGTTATGGAATACAGACATTTCTTCAGAAAATTTAGCTAGGGAGTGGGATAAAATGAAAGTGGAGTTTAAAATATGGTAGAAATAAAATAAAAAGAGATATGGTTAAGAAGTAACAAGAATTATATCGAGGGACTGACAAAGGTTAAAGTTTTGTAGAATAAGGGAAATCTCACAGAATAAGGAGAGGTGCAACTGCAGATTGCTAAAGAGAAAATAAGGGACTACCTGAATAATATGCATAAGCAACTGTTTTTTGATAACTCCAGAGCACAAAAACTTTTAGCACAACAACTCAAGCAACAGAAAGTAGAAAGTGCTATTGCTAAGCTCAGGGAGCCCATGACAAGAATGTCAAGCTCATGGAGCCCATGACTAGATAAATAACTAGAGATCCTGTAATATAGAAATATAATGGAAATGTTATGAAAATCTGTATAAAACAGAGAAATATGCACATCAAGAAAATGTACTATTGGAAATATTTATGGAAGAATTAAATATGCCAAGGTTAGAGGTAGATGAGGATAGCCAGAGATGAGATTAAAATGGTGATGTTTAACCAATCTACAGGAAAGTCTCTAGGAATAGATGTTATTCCTGTGAAAGGTTGGAAGCTAGGAGTGTATAAAGTGATAAAGATTGGGAAGGGTTTGTTCAACAGCATTTTAAAAAGAGGAGAAGCCTCAACATCATTGAAGAAAGTGTGGTGGCTGTAATACCTAAAGGTGATGGAGACCCATCAGATCTAGCTTCATATAAGCCCATTTTGATTTTAAACAACAATTAAAAAAATGTTTGTGTATATAATGGGTAAAGGGATGTCAAAGGTGTTGCCAAAATTGATATATATATGGGTCATTGTGGTTTTGTGGAGGGGAGGCAAGCATTTGACAACATTAATAGAACAATGGTGATTTACAAGAAAGCAGAATGTAAAAAAAATATCACTGTTACTGTTGGGTCTTGATGCAGAGAAAGAATTTGACAGACTAAGTTGGGATTTTATGAGTAGGGCAATGGAAGCATTTGCATTTCCTGACACAATAATAAGATTAATTAGGAGGGTATATGAGGGATCATTGGCAAAAATAAATGCGAGTCCTTTCTCATAAGATATGTTTGAAAAGATGAACTAGGCAGTGGTGCCCTCTTTCCCTTTTTATTTGCATTATATTTAGAACAATTGGCAAAGAAAATAAGGGGCTCAGAAGTTCAAGATATAATTGGTCTGGTAACTGAGAAAAGTTGGCTCTATTTGCAGATGATATTGTTTAGTACATGATAAAATAGAAAAGGACATGTCAGTGTTATGGAACATTCTGAGACAGTTTCAAGCCTTTTCAGGATACAAAATTAATGAAGATAAAACAAGGGTAGTAGCTGTAAGCTATGTACCTATGCATAAATTGGTTCAGCAATACTCATATTTATGGGGACATGATAAAAATGACATACTTAGGAGTGTGGGTTAAAAATTATTCCATTATGGCAGATAATGATATGTGGGAAGAGACTAAACAAAAGATAATACAAAAACTAAAAAACTGGAAGCTCTGTTTAATGGATAGCAAGATATAAACACTGAAAATGCTTTTAGTCCCATTAGTTTTATACATATCAGACATATTTTTATCAACCAGGTAAAAAGTTGTGGATAGCAGTTAGTAAAGAATTGAAGGATTTTATCTGGGAGGGGAAGATGGCAAGACTCAACTGAGATAAGATGATCCTTCCAATAGAACAAGGTTGTTTGGGATTACCTATTTCAGAGCTATACATTTAAGGATCCCATACATAGCACAAGCAGAAATCTAGAATTCAAAGTGGAAAGGGATGATGATGAAACAGGAGGAGTTCAAGAAATAAGAAGAGACCTGGATTTTGAATGGAAATCCTTAAGGAAATAAACAATAGCAGTACAGAATAATATATTATATTCATAAAGTAGCAGAAAGTATTCTAAGAATGGCAAAAGGAGATTCTGTCAGTAGTGATGACTGCAATTAGAGGAACCGAGAATAGGCAAGATGGGTCTGGAATTTACTGGAGAAAACTGGTAAAGGAATCGAGGTATTTGGAGCAAATAATGAGAGAGGGAAAGGTAATAGAATGGGAGGAGACCAAGAAAACATTTAGACTGCAGGCTAGAGACTGACGTCCTTATCAAAGTTTGATATCAGAGTATAGACAAAGAGGAAGGAATAGGGGGATACTACGTGAAAGACCAGCACTGGAAAAGTTTTCAGTTGAATCTAGAACATAAGCTGCTGTTAAAAATGGATAATTAGAAAGTCTTGTGACATCCTTCCTCTGGGCCAGTAATCAAGGAGCCTCAATCCTCACCACTGACACCACTGAGGGACATTCACTTGAAACAAAAATAGATGCACACAGTATTTACAGATGCAGCTCTCTGCACCAAGCACAATTTCCCTTAAGAGCACACTCAGTCCTGGGGCTGGGTTTTTGTCTCTCCATCCAGGCTCCAAATAAGACTCTTCACTGACACAGCTGTAGAGTTGAGTCCTCAGCCAAGTTCTCCACCACCATCTCTGTAAAACCAGAGTTGTTTGTGCCTGATCCAAGTAGCTGACACACACTCTTTGAGATTTGATTTTCACACAAACACACCCCAGAAAGGCTGGCGCAGATTTACCAGCTATGCCACCTTTCCCAGACTATAAGGTAGATACTGCCACCACTACAAAGCCAGCTACTCTAAGGGTCTTACAAGGTTACTCAATTATACTGAGTGAAATTAATATTAATACAAATGGTAGTATTTGACCAATGCAGCAAGACTTTTAGGCATGGTCACAGTGTCACCAAATAAATATAAGTACTCTCACAGGTTAAAATATTCTCTAAAAGACCAGACACAATGAAAAGTTTAAATATATTTAATAAATAATAAATGAACATGAAAATATTAAATATCTATTTACAATAAACACCAGAGTTTCACCCACAGGAAATATTAAAAATAACACAGATTGAAAGGTCCACTTAGTTACAGAAAAACAAAACTTAACTAATCTCACTATATTTTCCTGACTGATCTAAAGAATTACTGTCCACTAGTTCACTTACTAGAGCAAGGCAAGATAACATGGGTGAGTGGTCCTTCTTTGTCAGGTTTCACAAACAGACTGCTGAGAGCTGAGTGACATCTGTCAGTAATAAATAATATAGTTTCAGTGCTGGCTGTAGAATGACATTGCATCTGGTCATCTGACTCTGGTTCCCACACTACCCCTTTACTAAAAACTGAACCAGAATCTAGCATATATGTGTCATAATATGCACACACATAGAGCTTTGCTAAGATGTGTTACAGCATATGGAAGCCATAAAACCATTTCAAAAACTTCCACCCTTCCAGTGTAGCAATTAGTTCACCCCTAAGGACAATACAGTACGATTTCTAGTCCTGGTTTTCACAGACATTTTGACTTTGGCTGCAATCAGAACTGTGAGATACAATCTTTATTGCCTAAACCAGTTAATTTGATTTCATTAATTTCAGAATATTTTTCAAAGTTAGCCGGACTGAGATTAACCTCTTCTCTTCCTGTATCCTCTCTTACACTATATTTGTTTCAACAATTACAATACAGTCTGCCATACAGGTGTATTTCTTTTCTGTCCAGCAGGTCCCACTGTTGGTACATTTTTAACAGAAGCAGCTTTACAAATATATTTTCAGTGCAAGCACCTGTACTAATCAGTTTGATATACAGATGATATATAGTTGTTTACAAAACTCCAGCTAGCTATGCTGGTATATGTTACATATCCACTGCCTTACTTCTCCTGGCATAGCTGGCAATACCTCACATCATCACAGGACTTACAGAATATTGCATGGTAATTATACAAATCAATCAAAGGAGGATAGAAATGATTGGGAAATGAAATTGGATAAGCAATTCACAAAACAACAATAATAATAATAATAACAGTGGGAGGATATAAGTATGGGTCCCAAATATTCAACCAAGTCTAGAAGATAGAAGATTTAGGATTTTTGCTTGGAAGTGTTTGTATAGTTAATTTTATACCTGAAGCAGACTCTAAATAATTTTTCCTAAGGTATATTGCAAATGTTAGAGGTATGATGGGAAAGAAAGAAGTAACTGGGGACATATTTTTGGGAGTGTAATGAGTTGGCAGACTTTAAAATTTGCCTGCAGATTACTTTGTCAGAAATACTGGGAGAGCAAAATGAGGTTTGGTAACAAATCATTTTGTCCAGGGACATCTTCAAGGAGGGGTGCAGATAAATATAGAAGCAGGAATTAAGAGGGTGGGGGTGAAAGAGAGCAATACATGCAGAGTAATGTGAGGTTTAAGGGAAGGCAGAACTTGAATGAGCCATGTAATGTATGATTGACAATGACTGTACAAAAGATTATAAATGATGTATAATGTTTGCAACTGAAAATATGTTAATATGATTTGCTTTCATTTTTATAAATGTATGATTGCCTGTGTCATAAATAATTCAATAAACATATTTGTGTTAAAAAATACCTGATGCAAAATAAATAACATTGTAATTATTTCCTAGAAATACAATGGATGTCCAGTTAAAATAAAGTGACAACTTTGTAAAAAATCAGAAAATTTTGAGATAGTCCTGCCTGTTACAATTGGCCATAAAAAGGTCAGGGGTTCAGAATGCAGGCTAAATATAACATTTACATAACAGTAAAAACATGAAATATAGGCCATAAAAGCTGCTACCTGCCTATGAGAAGGATTTTTAGCCCTAAGAGAGGAACATTACTTTGCTTTTCTATATACAGTATATATATATATATATATATATATATATATATATATATATATATATAAAAATATATATATATGTGTGTGTGTGTGTGTATGTATATGTATATATATCTATATATAAAATTATGTGTATGTATGTGTGTGTGTAAATATATATATATATATATATATATATATATATATATATATATATATATATATATATATATATATATAAAATCTCCCTGTTGTGGGTATGCAGCAGTCTACAGTATGGCTCACAGCTTCACTTTACAGAAGAGTGTTTCTTGTCTACTGGGGCTGAGCACACATATGGTGTCTGACCGAACTTGTTTAAAACTTCAGTAGTTGAGGCAGTGCCCAAGCTGAAAGGTTTGCTACAGTTAAATCACCACAAAATGAGTACTTCAGTACTTCAGCCATGACCTGACATGCGATATCAGTTATTTATGAAGCCTAAATATACTTTCAGACCATTGGCACCTGCCAATCATAACAGTTTGTGCCTGGGCATCCACCCCTTGTGACTTTGATTGTATGTAGGAACATCACTCAGACAGCATCATACAGTTTATTAGTAGAACACACAGTAGAGCAGGAATGCTTTAACCCTTCATCTGCTAAGGGGAATGGGGAAGTGGTTATACTGTAGGGGCAGAACAGGGAGCCGTACAGTTAAGTGCTTCCTATGCAATTGAAGGATAGGGATTAACACTATGCTTAGGATGGACAGTAATGTGCTTAGCATTCATGTACCTTTGGTGCACTTAAGACTTTGTTAGTGCACATAAGGTGACACTCCTGTGATTCTTCAACCCACAGTGTCTTGAAAATCACATGCTCAGTCTAATTAGAGTGAAATTAGTGACTGTTTGATATCACGTTACACCATTCTGGTGAATTTCCCTGTACCAAGTGTTGTATAATCTTGGCATTAGTATATATATATATATATATATATATATATATATATATATATATATATATATATATATATATATATATGTTTGAGATGTATGTGTGGGTGGTGGGGGCTTGCTTTTTGTTAAGAAATACTCTTGGTGTATGCCATTTGAATGAAGGGCACAGATGTATTTTGATTGATTGTGATTGGTCAAGTGCAATACAAGCATTTATATTCTGGCTTTACATAGTGGCGCAGAAAAGTGTAATGCTATGTGCTTTGCATTAAGTCATAATACAAAGCACTCAGCAGACTGATACTAGTATGCAATACAGTGTCATCATAACAGCACACAAGCTGCTTGTGAGGTTTAAGAAATGGTAATGGCTTGATGAAGTAAAGTAGCACTCTGAGACACCATCTGTATAAGAAATAAAGGCTGATATATGTTTGTATAACAATACTGTGCAGCAAACAGGCAGACGGTTGGACACAATATTGGCCAATGCTGCTTAACTAGTATGCAGGAATATGCTGCAAAGTTCAGATGCATGTGGAATTACATTGCAATCATTACTCATTCCTGCTAAGCAGCTGTTCAGTTGTACCTCATTGCTGCATCATGCTCTTTTATTACACAAGGTAAAGACACAAATTGGGCTGTGCTGATGTATGTATAATCCATCCGTGCACGTTGGCACCTTTATGTATCAGCAGTACAATAACCAGAGAAATAGCATTTTATGGGTGACTGCTGTGTACTTCAATTGCATTTTGTGTTATGAATATATTTACATTCCTTAAGGGGGTAGCTTGCATGGCTGATGCAATATTTTTGCAGAATGGTTCCACTGGAGCACAGTAGAATACTTCACACTGTAGTGCTGCTTTTGCTGCAAGGTACCATAGTTCCAGTCAACAGCTTTGATACTCTGAACAGTTGCTTCTGAAATGCAACTTAATTTTTATTCTTCTTGTATTGCTCATTTGCATATTAGGTTGTACACTGGTTTCATTTGTCTTGCAAAATGATTTTCATAGCTTCAGTGATTGTTACTAGGCTAATGATGTGTGTGTGTGTGTGTGTGTGTGTGTGTGTGTGTGTGTGTGTGTGTGTGTGTGTGTGTGTGTGTGTGTGTGTGTCGGGGGGGGGGGGGCTTCTTAGCCTATCCAGGTTTTCACAAAATAATAATGACATCCTGTATCCAAATAAGACATTGAGGGCCAAGCATCTTTAAGCTACCTCTTATGTGCGAGACCCAGTGTAAATTTCCTATTCCCCATCCACTGGTCTAGGTTGCACTTGAATTGGGTAATAGATAAACTCAGTTTCACATGGATGGAAAGCCTTTTCCATAGGAGAACAGTCTCTGAGGCACACATCTGTCTCTCCAACATGTTCTGTTTAAGTCACAGACAAAATGTGGGTCCCTACACGTTGTATTTCTGGTATTGTTTGACTTAAGAATATGCAGGGGATTCATAAGTGTTAGGTTTATGGAAGCCTTGTAATCCAGGGATAGATCACCCATTAGCAAGCTTTAGAAAAATTACTTCAGAACAATTGAATGCAACAACTCACAACTTTAATTAACTAGGAAAAATCACCTGGTCAATCACATGGTCTCCTTCATTAAAGTTCATAAACATTTAAAAAGAAGCATTATTACCTCAGCTGTGATTTAAGTTGTAAGACACTATTAATTGAAATTATATCATTAATACTATGTAGCATTGAAGTATTAAGCCAAAACTGCCAATTTAATTTTCTTTTTTCTAGTGTGGATTTATAACCTCCACCCACAGAATTCATACCTAGCATATCTAACAAGGTGCTGCTTTAGCGTTGTCACCTCACAGTAAGACGCTATCCGGTTCGACTCTCAGCTAAGAGCGTCTTCTGCATGGAGACATGCGTGAATGGGCATACCTTCGTTGAAGGTTGTTCATCAGGGCTGGCAACTCTGTACGTAAAAATCAACTGCCAATCATTAGCAGACCGGAGTTCCGCTGTGGCGACCCCTAACCAGGAAAAGCCGAAAGACACAACAATATCTAACACAAAAATATATATTTCTTAACGTTAACACATGATGTGACATTTCTAATGTTTATCCAAAGACTTTTCTTTATATTTGTTTTTTATGTGACTTACATGCTCATAGACTTTTTGATTAAGTCTTCTCTCATCTTTCCCACATCAAAACCTTTACATAAATCACAGAAGGCAGAATGAATTAGTCCAATAGATAACGATCATGGAGCTCACATCCTGGTACCATATGAAAGAGTCCAATAGATAACGATCATGGAGCTCACATCCTGTTACCATATGAATTAGTCCAATAGATAACGATCATGGAGCTCACATCCTGTTACCATATGAATTAGTCCAATAGATAACGATCATGGAGCTCACATCCTGTTACCATATGAATTAGTCCAATAGATAATGATCATGGAGCTCACATCCTGTTACCATATGAATTAGTCCAATAGATAACGATCATGGAGCTCACATCCTGTTACCATATGAATTAGTCCAATAGATAACGATCATGGAGCTCACATCCTGTTACCATATGAATTAGTCCAATAGATAACGATCATGGAGCTCACATCCTGTTACCATATGAATTAGTCCAATAGATAACGATCATGGAGCTCACACCCTGTTACCATATGAATTAGTCCAATAGATAACGATCATGGAGCTCACACCCTGGTACCATTATATGCCATGCTCATGATTATTATTAATAATTGTGAGTTATTTAAAGCTACAAATTGTTAAATTTGATTGTTCTGAAAAAGCCTTTTTTGAGACAAAAGTTCATAGGTTCATAGGTTGGTACTAGGCTATCGGCCCTAGGGTCTATACAAGCCTAGCCATAACAATTCCCTGGCTATTTCTTCCCACAGTATTTAATTCCCTGTGCTTAACAATGTAATAAATCATTGCTTACACTCTGTTTTACTGTTTTTTTCCGTTATTTTCTATTTTCATTAAACCAGTGCATGTTCCTATATTTCAGCTTCTTTATTTCATTTTCACAAGTATTGTACATCATTTGCTGTCTTGGTATCTGCTAAATTGTAAACTATATAACACTATTGCATGGGTTCTCTCTGATTTCACATGAAAAGATTATGAAGATTGTATCATTAAGTATTGCACTGTATCTAAATATGATCAGGTTAACCGGAATGGAAAATTAATTGAATTTTATTTTGTTTAACGAGTTTTTGGATTTGTATTGAGAACAACTATAAGAATAAAAAATAATGCTAAAAAAGTGACACCTTAGAAGCAGGATCAATGAATTATACAATCACATTAGGAAAACAAAATATTTTGTTCTGTAGTTCATGCAAAACTCAGCCTGGGATACCATCTGGTCCCATTGACACTGTGTTTTTGGCTTTTGAAAAGGCTGTTTTCACCTGTGCGTCTGTGATTTTTGGGACACTACACTTTTCCGGTATTGTTGTGGGTCCTTTTGGAGGTGAGACGGAGATGATATAGGTTCAGTATATTTTGTGCTATTTTGTACTAGTTCAGTGAATATCTGCGAGTTGCCGCATAGATTCTTAACATAGCTAAAGAAGGTTTTGTGGTTACCTTGAATCCTTGGCTATTTTTTCTTTCGAAGTTAGCCTTGGATGATTTCATGAGGGACCTTAATTTCTTACTTATACTGATCAGGGATGTCTTTCCTTTTTGGGATTTGCTTTTTTTCTGAACTAGTTTCCTCCTTCTGTTGTATAGCCTGTTTATTGCAGGGGTCCACCAAACTGTTTTCCTTCTCTTAGAGGAGTGAGTCTTGGTTTTACTAGGGATGGCACGATCCATGCATCCTTGTAGGTGCTCATAGAGTACATTTGTGAAGGTTACTGCATCTTGGGCAGCGATATCCTTTAGCGTGGGGGCTGTGAAACTTACCACCTCTGTCTTAAGTAAGGTGAAGTTTGCTTTAGAAATTTTTTTTACTGTGGTTTCCTTAGTTGGGGTTGGTGGTGGGGTGTGGACATCCAAAGTGATTTATGGTCTGATCTAACCAGTGACGGGTTGACCTCCAGTGTGGAACACCTGTCACCCATGTTGGTGATGACCAGGTCCACTATATTTTCACCTCTGGTAGGGGAGTTTACCAGCTGATCCAGGGCTTTTGAGTTAATGAATTCCAGGAAGTGCTGGGCCTGGGAATTTGTACTCGAGTAGTTTTCTCAGTGAATGGTAGGTAATTGAAATCGCCCAATATCAGGGTGTTTGGTAGGACCTTCATGTTTTCCAGTGTCTCCAGAAAGGTGGAGTGGTGGTCCTGGGCCATGGAGGGTGATCTGTAGGAGGCCACAACCTGCATTGCAGATTTTCCCAATGTTAGTTGCACATGGATGATCTCAGAGGTATCATGCTGTGCCACTAACCTGTAGGTGTAGATATCCTTGATGAATATGGATACACCCCCACCTTTTGTGTTTAGGTCTGTGTTCTGTGGCCGAAACGTGTGGTATGAGTTGTAGCCCAGTAGTGCTGGGGTGCTCTCTGGAGTCTTGAACCAGGTTTCAGTTACTGCACAGATGTCAACGTTCTCCATACTGAGGAGTGCGTTGAGCGCGTGCATTTTGAGATTTAGCATTCCTAAGTCCCTTTTTTGCACCATGTTCTGTGTGCAGAACATAAATGTGAAGTACGGCACAACCAAGGTCTGTTTTAAACTTATTGTACATGGCCAAGCGACGGTCTGTCCACAAAGATACATCCCTTCTGTACTGTATACTGCACCAGAGAAGAGAAGGACATCAACTATTATGGTAAGATTTTACACAACTGTACTTTCTGTCTCTTTGCTCTGTCATAACTACCCGGCATACCTCTCAACTGTCCAGATTTTACCTGAATGTCCACATTTTTGTCTCATATTTATGGTCTATTCCCCATAACATTTTGATTTTCTGGGAAATCACTGAGGATTGAAGTTACTAAATAATGACACACATTTGAGTTTCAGACTTCATATCCTTCAGAAAATGCACAGTAAGAAGTGTTGTTATTCTAGCGACTTTCTAAGTGTATAAGAGCAGTATTTAAAATTTGTCTTTATTTTGGGGCATTTGTTCCTTATTATTTTAGGCTTTGTCTAGATTTTTGTGTAAGAGATTGAGAAGTATGCTCTTATGTGATTAAGTTGGAACAGAAACAGTTTAAAAGTTACAATGTAGGACTAATCATTGTCAGACCAGGAATCAGACACTCGTTAGGTACTGCAAACTGTTACAATGATGGCAAAAGCTGTAGTGTCATTTCAGTTATTTGTTTATATCTTAATAACAGTGGAATTAGAAACAGATTCATACAAATATAAGCTTAAAAGAAAAACAAGTGCTGAAAACATAATACAATCCAGTAACTGACTAAGATGTAGCATGTACACTAGGAAGTGCATTTGGCTAGTAGCTGGAAATCAGCAAAAATAAAATATGAAGTGAAAGGAAAAGATGCATGCATAGTAAATTTTAAACTTTGCATCAGTCATGCTTCTAGAGATGTAGAAGCAGCCCGCTCACAAAAATGGTGCATTTGTCTATTAGTATTCAAAAATGAGCACATATCAAACAAGAAGCTGAAAAAAGAACAGAAGAGTGTGACTACTAATGCTCCAACCTTCTGTCACACACTTGCTTTCTATGGAATTATTAGCAGGTCAGAAAGTTACTGCACCAGGCTAGTATTCAAAAATCAGAACACAGTAAAACATGAAATGAAAGAAAGAGTAACATGGTTTCCACTATTGTTTGCCTCACTCCGATGCTTTCTATCGGTAGAAGCCATGTCATAAAATTGTTGTAGATGGCCAGGATTCACAGTCACCACAGAATAAAATATGAAATGAAAGAAGCAAAAAACTCTGTTTACTAATGTTTTAAAAATCTTGCATTACTGATGTGCTTTGTAGAGAAGCAGCAGCAGTCAAGTCGTAAAAAACCTGAAAGGCTGCTTTTCTGAATGTGTGAAATGGACAGATTAAAGTAATGAATGGCTCACAGGGAAAGCTGTTGTCAGTACAACTGCAATTTCAGATGGAATTTTGCTGTCACCTTTGAAACTTCCTGCAGAGACCTTTCCCCCTCCCCCCTCAGCCAAAGGTGAGCACGCTCAGAAAGGCAAACCTGAAATGTAAACAAAGGCTGAATCAAAACAAAAAATCCCTGGGATTGTCCCTTTAAGTTATGAAAGATTATGAAGATTGTATCATTAAGTATTGCACTGTATCTAAATATGATCAGGTTAACCGGAATGGAAAATGAATTGAATTTTATTTTGTTTAACGAGTTTTTGGATTTGTATTGAGAACAACTATAAGAATAAAAAATAATGCTAAAAAAGTGACACCTTAGAAGCAGGATCAATGAATTATACAATCACATTAGGAAAACAAAATAAGCAGGGGATAACCTAATCACTGGGCTGCTAATACCTGCTGCACAACAGAAAGTAGAGATTAAAAAGAATTTAGGGAGGTTAACTGATTAGTGTTTGTACCCATTGAAATTTTGAGGATCATAACTTTGGGCAAAAGTGTGAATTGAGGGAAATATATACCAAATGAGGTAACTGTATCTTGGAGTATTCTCCTTATTTTGTGGCACGGCAGTCTTAGCTTAGTATATGTAAGCAGCAGGAGTGGGGGACATAACCCATATACTGGAATGGGGTTTGAAGCCCCCTATAAAATACTTGAAAGGTACAACACTGAGTGTTAAAACTTGCATTTGTGTGTGTGTGTGTGTGTTAATTGCACTTCTTGTTTTAAAAGTGTCAGAAGTTACAAAATTGGATCTTTGGATTAGATCTGGGGAGACCTGTAGTATTTTTCATTTGATAACCATATATACTTATATTGTCATGGCATTGTTTGACACTAGCTTCATTAACTGAGTGAAGCATCGATTACTGATAGGCAATGTGAAAGGTTCAAGTATGAGAAAGGTAAAGATGCCAACAGCAGTTGAAATACTAATCATTGTTTGCTACATGATCACTGTTATATTTAATTCATAGTTTTATTCCTAAATGGCACATTATTTTGAGGGACATCATGTAAAATGTCATGACTGTAGATAGAAGACTAGATTCTCACTCTCACTGTAGCATGCTGCACCCAAGATGTTGCTAATTGTTTCTTAGTCATTATGAAGATATGCAACATTTTTTGTATTTGTATTAAAGACCTATTGAGAGGTATCAGCTGAAAAAGTGATCATTCATAAAGATAATCATAGTAGTTATATGAAGGCTTAGGTCTGGTCAAACTAATGTGCTGACGATACCATGTGTCTAGGCTGTATGATTTCCAAAATAAATGGCCGCATTCCAAAAAGCTTTGGGCAGAGAAGTGGAGTCAATCTGCTGAGATCGTATCACTACCCTAAAATACAGTCACAACTATACCTTCGCTATATCTTAACAAACTGTAAACATGACCACGTAATGCAAGATTAATTAAAAAAACAAGAAGTCTGTTGCATTTAAAAGCTAAAGAACTGATGTAGACAGAAACTGCTTCCCGAACACACTGGGTGAATGAATAAATTTAATGTAAAGTGCTTTTCGTTTGATACAGTTAACAAACTTCTTCAGACAAAAGTGTCATCTCACACAGGTCAAATATATACACACCCTAATTAAAAGTTAATTGGTACTCACTAAAAAGAAAAATACAATAAACATTAACAATTAAAGATATACTACTAATTGTAAATTTATTCATTCACCCAGTGTGTTCGGGAAGCCGTTTCTGTCTACATCAGTCCTTTGATTTTATTCATTTTCAAAGTTTATTCTCAGTTTTTGCATTTAAAAGCTACTATGTATTCTGATATCTGAAATCTAAAACTTTTAAAATCAGCTAGCATATGATCTCACAAGTTTGTACAAGCCATTATCAAACTGTGCTTTCTTTGAACATTTACATCAACAGAACTTATCACGGACTTTACAAAGAGTTTTTTCCAGCATAAAGGTATCATGTACATTACAGATGACAATTTACATGACTTTTGTCACTAAATTTAGTGATCAGATATGTAAACTTTCTTAGTTTCTCTGAGTTCAAGGTTTGATTCATTGACATATGCCTGCAGGTGGTACAACTACCACATTATAGTACCCTTCTTATAAAGCATTTGGACTCACTTCTCCTAAGACTTGATGTTAAGATCCTTTTATAAGTAAACCTATACTTATTCTGCCCTATCTGCATTACTTCCCTACTTCCAGACAAAATATTTCAGTTGTTTTAAATAATAAATTAATGACATTCATGTCTTTAATGCAAGTCAGTCTATATGCTAGAGGCATTTCCCTTGTAAATCATATTATTTTGCTCAACTGTGTATTATATCTGTGTTAATAAGGTTGATAGATTCCAACCTCTGATGTTAGTCAGGACTGCTATGATTAAAATAGTAAAAAATGATTTTCCTCTTTTCTGATGAAACAACAATGGTAACAGCAGCAGCAGGTAACAGCTCAGCACACCTTGTCACTTCCTGTTGTAACAATTACATTCATACCAATACCACGCATTTTAATAAATCAACTAATGCTACAAATGTTTTTCCTATTTTATACCCCATTTTGCTTTGCTGATAGCCCCAGTGATAATAACCACGAAATTCCTGTCCTAAAATCTCTGTCATTGTACCAGTTCTACAGAATGTAGTGTCAATAGGTAAACTGGGTTACAAAATAGACTTGAAAATAATCACACTTTGTCCCTGAAATCCCCATTACAGTCCCACATACAGCTGTTATTGTGAATGTAAGAGAATCAAAAACAAGTGCCTCATCTTCAGTTCTGAGGAAATTATGTGCATAGGGGTAAAAGTAAACAATAATCCAGCCTACAGCAGGAACATATTCTCAAGATTATGTAGAAACTGGGATTTTTAGCTGTAATATGAACATTCCGGCTATATACTAGAATGGCTTTTTGTATACCCACCAGTGGTTCAACGGTTTTGAGTGAGAGCTATTTCCAGGTCTCATCAATAGAATGCTCAAACATAGAACTATATTGCTAATTTCTGTATTTAGGAAAATAATGCTAGGAGGACCACTAATCAGAGGAGAAATCTATTAAGTATTTAAAGCATATATGCCTAGCAACCAGCAAAAAGATTGTCTAGTACTGTGTACTGCATTCTACTAGGATACCTCAACATGCAGGACATAAATAAAAAGTGTTGTCTGGCAGTCAATTATTTTTATGGCATTTCCAACAACTGTCTTTTTTTCATTAAAAAAATAAATAAATTTTACTTCACAAACATTTCTCTTGGTTATTTCAATAATTATTTGTGAAAGGCCATGTTGTCTTTGGTACTCATGTACTATCACAACCAGAAGAGAAATTCTTCATAGTTTGACAAATTATTGATTTACTTATTTATCAAATTAGTCATTTCTGTTCCAAAACTTACAACCTATGCAATGAAATTATACTTCGCTAAATGTGTACGTATTTATTTGCATAATACAGCATGAAAACAGATTTCCGTTTATACGCATGTACCGCAAAGGCTGTATGATGGATTTGCTTTTGAAAAAAAAAAGGGCTTGAACATTACTTGTGTTTTATAAATAACCAGTTTCACAAATGCACCACACACCTCTCTTTGTTTCTGATGTATGCCGAACATGTTGTTCTGGCCCTCGCAAGTCAACACAAGCACTTGAGTGACACTAAGGTGAAAGCTTTCCTCAATGACCCTATTAGCAGTGTATCAATGACAGCACAGACACTTGACTGACGTCAAAATGAAATGTTTCCCCATGACCCATCAGTACTTTCCCATGTCTGTGCAGAATTTTCAGTGACATCAATATGAAATGTTTCTGTAATGACACCTTCAGTACTTTGTACACAAGCATTTGAGTGACACTAAAATTAAAACTTTCTTCAGTGACCCTATTAGCAGTGTATCGAAGACAGCACAAACACTTGACTGACCTCAAAATGAAATGTTTCCCCCATGACCCACTCAATACATTCCTTTGTCTGTGCAAAATTTTCAGTGACATCAATACGAAATGTTTCTGAAACAACAACTTCAGTACATTGTTCAAGTATGCACAAACAAAAGTTGGAATATGCATATCGTCGGTGTAGTGAAAACAGTTTACAGTAAAAAGCCATAACAAGACATTACGTTAGTATTTGGCCGAAAAAAAGGTTGCGCACACCTCATGTGCTGTAAACTATGATTATTTTGGAAAACGGACTTTCATAACATTTTCGAAAATGCTCTTTAAACTTAGAAAACTTTAATTTGGCAAATTATGAACAATTTCTCTCCTGGTAACACTAGTATGCAAGTATCTTGTCTTATGTATGAAGAGTTAAGGATTTTAAAAAGAGCCTCTTAAAAACAGAGTTTAAATTTTAGATATGCTTTATCTTTGCTTTATTTCATAATTAAGCATCTAGCTTTTATGGCTTTCAGGAGAAAATGTATTCCAGTGCTTGCAAGTGCCATCTACACAACATTTCTTCTGGTTATTCTGATTCAATAGCTGTGTATTATGCATTTTACATTTGAAAATTTGTAGAGAGAGAGAGAGAGAAATCCTTGTGTTTAATGTACATCATTTTTAAATGCAATTGTGCTTTCAACAGTTTTAAAGAAAAACTATGGTTATGTATGAAGAAGTAATAGTAAATGCTAGCATTTTCATTATTATAACAGAATTTATTTTGGCCAGTGAAGAAGGCTATGGGTTCTAGTCCACCATGTCCACGGATTAGTTTCTAGTACTGACACTGCAGTGCGGTATAAGGAGGCTCCTGAGTGTGTGTGTGTTTTGGAGGAGATATTAAACCAATTCCCCATCTGCATGAATCGGTTTTAGCTCAGGTGAATGTAAAAGATTCTATGTCACTTAGTTAGAAAAAGATCTGAGTAAGTGTTCTGGTGTCCTGGCCAAATTTTCCCTAGTCAGTATGAATACCCCCTCAGGTCTCCCCTGATAAGAGGATACTGGCAAAGTGGGACTCACCAGTCAACAAAGAGAAAATAAAATCCTTAAAATACCATTCTTATCTTGCAGCTCATCAGTAAATGAGCCATGCAAAAGAAAGTCTTATATAGAGCTGTATTTTTGTTATTTATTTATTCATTGTTTGTTTAACCCGCGGTGATGGTGCTGTGGTAGCGTTGTCGCCTCACAGTAAGATGCTGTCCGGTTCGATTCTCAGCTAGAGCGTCTACTGCGTGGAGACATGAGTGAATGGGCGTACCTTCGTTGAAGGTTGTGCATCAGGGCTGGTAACTCGGCATGTAAAAATCAACTACCAATCATTAGCAGACCGGAGTTCCGCTGTGGCGACCCCTAACAAGGAAAAGCCGAAAGACACAACAACAAAAACATTCATTGTTTGTTTAGCCACTTGGTTGTATTTTAGTCTGACTAATGTTTTCCTTAGAAAGATGGTGCAGTATATATTTGGTTCTTTGTACCAAGTTAAAAACAATGAATTGTGCTGTCAGGGATAATTACTGGCAATATTTTTTTTAATATTTTTATCCTCCCTGGTTTTTACTTTAATTTGCTATTTTATTACCATATCATTGGCTTTGGTTTAATTTGCTATTTCACTACTAAGTCTGCTACCTTGCTTATTTGAAGTTTACATTGTAGAATGTAATGTTTTATTAATGTTCTCCATACAGACTCATTGACATCAGGCATTCATCCCCAATGCATATAATGCCAGTTTAGTACACGGAACATTTATTTATTCATTCATTCATTCTGCACACCCTTTTCAGACATGATACAGGCCAATAGGCAGTACAAGTTACAAATAAATGGATATGTTAAAACAGACACTTGACTAGATGTCCTATTCTCATATTGCAGTATTCCAAACCCTTGGGTTTTCCTGTGTTGCTACTCGAATGTCCGACCGGTATACAAAAGCTTCTAGTCACTGCAGGGTATGTGGGACATCTGACATTGGCTAAGTGAATGTGGGCCATAAAAGTGATGCCTGCACGTACCAGACCTCAGAGCTTCTCTGCCACCAGTCATACTTCAGCTGTTTCTGCTGTACTGGACATTGGATCACCTTTTCTAAGATAAGTACCCCATTGGGGACGTTTTGTTCTTTTGAGTCGCTGCATGCCTGTGTAGGTTCATGTCATCCAGGAAGGGAAAGTGTAAGTACGGTCATCAGATGCCCCATAAAGACACCCACAAGCTTTGCCTTTTTTGTTTAGGGCCTATGCATGACCATAATTCCTGCACCATCTGCTAGGTCTTCGTTCCAAAACATTTGCGCAGCAGTTTGCACATGTTGAACATTTACCTGGAAAATCAGGATCTTAAGCACTTAGCTTTAGCCATGGAGGGGCCATCTGGTCAGCCTGTCAAGCCACCAAAGAAAAAGGCCAAAGTTGCTAGGCCTGATTCTGTTGCTACATCTCCTCCGTCCAGTGTCCTACCTGTGGCCGACAGCCTGGAGGAACGATTGGTAGCCACAGATATGGGTACAGTGGGTACCACTGAGGAAGCCACAGAACCCAGAGTGGATGGCATGTCCTTGGAGATAATGCAGATGTTGGCTCAGCTTGTACTGGCTGCCCAGATGGATCTCTCCGCTACTGCACGTTACTGATCCTAGGCCTACCTTGGCCCCAATGCCTGCTAGGCCTTTCCTTAAAAGAAAACAGAAAACAAAGCATGCTTCTTCTACTGCAGAGAGCCTTTTCAATGCATTTGTGGCTCTGAGGCCTGCTACATCCTCATCCTCCCCAATGGCTCCTCCTGTGATAAGCCCTAGGCCTTAGATACTGCTCAAGTTGAAGTGAAGGACTCCTTAGATTCTTCTTCAGAGGACTGTCTGTCGTATGTCTCCCAGTTATCACCCCCCCCCCCCCTTAGTTGTGCTTCCCCAGAGGAGGATTCTGCAGAAACATATTATCCAGGTGAGGATCTCATCTTTGGGGAAACCATTTCCAAAATGAGGGAGTATTTCAATTGGGACTCCTCTGAGATGACAGAAGTTCAGAAAAGATTGCTCCTTCGGTTATACCCCCAGTCTTGCCAGCTTTTCTGGATGCATTTATTGCAGTATCTGTTAATCCTGACTGTCAGCCCTGTGCCACCTGAAGGCCTGACAAATTTTACAAGGTCCCTGAGGGGGCTAAATTCCTTAAGTGCCCTGCAGCAGACCCTGGAACTATAACAGTTTCTGCTGATAAGGCCTCAAAGCTGCTTCCATCCACCTCAGTTCTTCCCACAGATGAGTTCTTCCAACAGATAAGGACAGCAAGGCCATGGAGCACCACAGAAAAAAGGTTTATTCCTCAGCTACCTTGGCATTCAGGGCAGTAAATTATCAAACCCATATGTCTAAATATGCCCTAGCCTTTTTAGGACAAGCCACTGAACTTCTGAATGAGATCCCAGACTCTCATGCCAAGGCACAAGTTATCCAGCCTTGTATCCCTGTCTTCTTAGGTCACTAGGCATTCCATTAGATGCAGCTATGATGTAGCTGAAACTTTTGCCAGATCTGTTGCATCTTCCTCAGTCCTGGGAAGATATTCCTAGATAAGGTTACAGCCCTTACCTGATGATATTAGGGCAAACTATTGGACCCATCTCTGGATAACTCTGCCCTCTTTGGAACAGAGGTGGCTGAGTTGTTCAAAACTCTGCAACAGAAGGGGAAGCAATTACAAGACCTGAAGCACCTGTTTGTTTCTCCTATCCACAGATTCCACATAAATTACTGCTCAAAAACTCAGTTCACAAGGAAACACTCTGCTCCTCCTCCTCTTTCCATGGGCAGAAAGAGTGCCAGGAAACAAACCCCTTCTAGGCCTGCTCAGACTCCAGCCCAGAAGTCTCAGTTTCAGGACAGGGCAGGTAGTCTGTGACTGCCTGCCATTACTGAAAAAAACTCTGGACTCTATTCCCCTATCCCTAAGGATCTCTCACTGTCTCCCTTTTTGGAAAATCATTACCACAGACAGGTGGGTCTTATTCATAATAGAAAATGGTTATTTCATGACCTGGATAACAACACCTTCCTTGGGGCATTCCATAGCCCCCCAAAGAACAGCTCCCTATTTTTCAACCAGTTATAGACCGTCTTTTGGCCCAAGGAACAATTCAATCTGTCCCTATGGCAGAAAAGGGGAAAGGGTTTCTATTGTACACTCTAGTCCCAAGAAAAGATGGTCCCTGGAGACCAATCCTAGATCTTTCGCACCTCAATCTCTTCCTACAAGTACCCACCTTTCATATGCTCACTCTGCAGACCCTATTCCCCTTGATTTCTCCTCAGGAATTCTTGGCCACCTTGGGCATCAAGGATGCCTATCTGCACATCCCCATAAGGTCCAAGTACAGGAGATAGCTACACTTCCCTGTTGGCTCCTTACATTTTCAGTTATCTGCCTTGCATTTTGGGCTTTCTACAGCACCAAGGGTCTTCACCAAGTGTTTGGCACCAGTTGTGGCCTTCTGTGGGATTCAAATATTCCCTTACCTAGACAACCTTCTGATCCAGGGAGACTGCCAAGAATCCCTGCAATGCCATCTACAAACAGTAATATCACTCCTGCAAGAACTGGGTTTCAAAATACACTACCCCAAGTCCAACATGAACCCCTCTGAGGACCAAATATTCCTGGTGTGCGGGACACAGATGGATGTCATGATGGCCTTTCTGCCACCTCAAAAATTGGAAAACTTAAGGCAGTATCTGCTCACTGTCCTTCAAGTCATAGCCTTGACTGCCAGGCAGTACCTCAGACTCCTCGGTTATATGGCATCGACCATTCCCATGCTGCCATTGGCAAGGCTTCACATGAGAAAGTTGCAGTGGTACCTAAGGTCTCTATGGACACAGCACTCTCTTCCACTAGAGTACAAAATTCCCTTCCTGCCTTGCCTCAGGAAAGAGACTCAGTGGTGGGTGAATCCGTGAACTGCAATTCAGGACTCCACTTACAGGTCCCTTGCCAGTACAGGAGATGTACATGGATGCTTTGGCTCTAGGATGGGGAGCAGCTATGAGTTCCCTAAGAGTCCAGGGCACTTGGTCGGACTCCATCAGACAGGACATATCAATATCAAAGAGATGCAAGCAATTCTGCTGGCCCTGAAGGGCTTCCAACATACTCTGAAGCAGGGCCCACTAAAATTGTTCACAGACAACACTACAGTTCTGTGGTATGTGAACAAGCAGGGGGGAACAAAATCCTATTTGCTATGCAGACTAGCTCTCCAAGTGTGGGAGCTTGCCACAAAACTGGGAGTCACTCTAATAGGCAGTGTATATCCCTTCAGAGCAGAATACCCAGGCAGACACCTTTAGCAGGTCCATGTAGCAGTCCCACGAATGGATGCTCCACAGGGATGTTTTCCTGGACATAGTCCACAAATGGGGTACACCTCAGATAGATCTGTCTGCCTCCCCAATGAACAGAAAACTTCCATCCTTTTGCACCGGGCTACCCAGTCCTATGTCAAGGGCAATGGATGCCTTCTCAATCTCTTGGAAGGGAATGTTTCTGTATGCATTCCCCACTTCCCACTTCTTTAGAAAGTCCTACTGAAAATCCAGCAGGACAAACCAAAAATCTTGTTGGTGACTCCCTTTTGGCCAAGACACCATTGGTTCCCCCTCCTTCTGCATTTAGCCAGGGGCAATCACCACAAGTTACCTTACAGAGTGGACCTACTCACATAGGACAAGTGATCTCTAATCCATCCCCACCTACAATCTCTGAACCTTAGCCCGTGGGCGATATAATTCTGAAACCTTACAGACACCTTTACAATGAAGATGAGCTCACAGTCCTGCAGGAGGCCAGGAAACTTAACACTAGGAGATCTTACATGTCTAAATGGAAATGATTCTCCATATGGTGCCTACAAAGACAGTTGGACCCTTTTCAGGGTGATGTCCCCTTCGTACTGTCATACCTGTGTGAGCTCTTGCAGACAGGGTTTGTGTACTCCTATGTTAAAGCCCACCTTGCTGCTATTTCAGCTTGTCTGCCTCTGGACCCCCCTTTGGCATCTCAATTGCCTGAAAAGTTCTTCATAAAGGGAGTGCCGCATCTCAGGTCCCCCAGGGAACCTGTCCCTGAATTATGTTTTGGAGAAGCTCATGGCAGCTCCCTTTGAACCACCTAATAAGGCTTCTCTAAGACACTGCACTTGGAAAATGATTCTCCTAGTAGCTTTGACATCAGCTAGAAGAGTGTCAGAGTTACAGGCCCTCATGGCTATTCCCCCCTTTCCTCACCTGCCACAAGGGCAGGGTAATCCTTAGGACCAACCCTTCCTTCATGCCCAAGGTGGTCAATGAGCTATCCTTAAACCAAGCTATTCACCTTCCCATCTTCTTTGCCTATCCCCAGAATGACAGCGAGAGAGTCTTACATTCCCTTGATGTGCATAGGCAGCTTAGGTTTTACCTTGATAAGACCAAGTCTATCAGAAAAACAGACCATTTGTTTGTCTCCTTTAATCCCAGGGCTTTGGGGAAAACAGTGACAAAGCAGACAATTTCTGTCTGGATTTCCAGGGCAGTTTTCTTCTACTAGGCATACCATGGGAAATCCTTAAGGTCTAAGATTAAGGCATAGTCCACTAGGGCTATGGCTTCATCTGGAGCTTTCTTTAAAGGACTGGACACTGCCACCATTTTAGAGGCAGATACATGAACCTCTGTCTACACCTTTACCACACGTTATAAATTGGATCACATTTCCAAATCCAGGAGAGGATTTGCCAGTGCAATCCTTCATGGATTCATATAAAATAGTTCCAAGCCTCCACCCTCTTCTTCCCTTTGAGCTTTGGCACTCCCAAGGGTTTGGAATACTGTAACATGAGAATAGAATGATATAGAATAGTTGTGTAAAATCTTACCATAACAGTAGATCTCTTTCTCTTCCATGTTGCAGTATTCCTTCCCTCCCTCTTTCCACCTTCTTCCACTAAACTGCCCCTTCTTGGATGGAATTGGACTTGTACAGTTATCCTGGGACTGTGGTCCCACTGGGTTGCTCAGTTCTGAGGTCTGGTACATGCAGACATCACTTTTCTGGCCCACATTCCCTTAGCCAGTGTCAGACAGCCCACATACCCTGCAGTGAATAGAAGCTTTTGTATATTAGCCAGACATTCGGGTAGCAAGAGAGGAAAACCCATGGGTTTGGAATACTACAACATGGAAGAGAAGGACAGCTATGGTTATGGTAAGATTTTACACAACTATTCTCTTTGATGCATAAACTCTAGAAATTACACTGCAGATAGAAAGAAAAAATGCTTAGATATGCTAAAATAATTATGTAATGTAACACCTTTGATAACCCATCATTATTATGATGGTAAGTATTATGTAGTGAGACAGATTATTAAGTATGGTGAGATAGATACATAGTAAAAGACCAACAGGAAACATGCTCTGCAATTAGCAGAAAGATAAGTCAGTTTTACAATGTCAGAGAACCAATCATAAAAGTTACAAAGATGGATCACAAATGTTATGCGATGACTGGGTCCAGTGTGCAACACTTAGGGCATCCATCATAGAACAACACTGGTAATGACAACTTTAAAAGCTGTAATATTCTTGTTGCGGCTATGCAGATAACAAAAGCATGGCAAGGTGAATTGCCTAACAGCTTTTAAGGCTGTTGAGCTGTTGGCTGTATAACAGTGCTGCGTGTGTTATAGCCTTCAAGGCACTAAAACACTTTAAGATGTCCTATTTCACATTGCAGTATTCCTTACAGTAGGGATGCCCTGCTGAGGGTGGCCTGGTGTCTGGCCAGTACACCAAAGCCTTTAGGTTGCTAAGACTATGGTGTACATCACATGTATGCTCCCTGCATACACCGTAGTGCTTAAAGGTGATGTCTGGCTGTACCATCCTCTGAACTTCTTTGCTGCTACTCAGAATGACACGTTTGATCACTGGTCTGAATGCTTGCTTCATTTGCTCGTTCACTGAAATGAAGTACTGGCACCATGTAGAGTACTATAAGGCAAGTAAAATGTATATGCCCTTTTACCCACTGTACTGCATTCATGGAGTTAGTATATATATATAGTTAGGGAGGTGTGGGGGGGCACAGTCCCCCACATTGGGGGGTGGGGGGGCTTAGCCCCCCCACCTAGTTTGGTTTTATATTATATTTCAACTTAAGCTTCAAAACAATACATTTTAAACTATAGACATGCATACTTACAACAGCAATGACTAACTCTTTCCAGAAGGCAATATATACCCAAACTAACATAAGTTTATATATATATATATATATATATATATATATATATATATATATATATATATATATATATATATATATATATATATATATATATATATATATATATATATATATATATACATATGTATATATATATATATATATATATATATATATATATATATATATATATGTATATATATATATATATATATATATATATTTATATATATATATATATATATATATATATATATATATATATATTGATCGTATGTGTATATATATATATATATATATATATATATATATATATATATATATATATATATATATAAATATGTATATATATATATATGTGTATGTATATATATATATATATATATATATATATATATATATATATACACACATACGTATATATATATACACACACACACTTGTTTTTTTTTGGATGCACAATCAAGTATCATTCATTTGTATCACCTCATGCACATCTGCTGCAGTTCTCTGTCATGTTATATTAATAAGTTAGCCTGCTTATAGCTGTAGTTCATTGTCTTTACCAGGTAACAGGACAGTAATCCTGACAACTCTGACTCGTAGCAAAAATCAGAAAACTGGCCATGGCCATATGGCCCTCTTCTTCTAGTTAAACATGGGTCAGTAATAGAGACAGCAGCTTGCTCATTCTTGTGACAGTGAGTTAAATTATTTGCAGGCACTCAATATTACCATGCTCAACATTTTTATTTTGAAAGAATGTTTCATACTTACGATTGGCTTTTATTGTTTTGTTTCTTTTGTAATGCAAACTTTATTTAAATCTACCCTCACAGCATCTTTACTGTTTTTCCTTTGCTTTTGCAGAATGATTTTTAGCATTTCTCATAATCTGATACATTAAAAAAAAAATATGTATACATGTGTGTGTGTGTGTGTGTATGTGTGTGTATGTATATATATATATATATATATATATATATATAGATATATATATATATATATATATATATATATATATATATATATATATATATATATATATATATAGATATATATATATATATTCAGAAATTGGTTAACTACTCAGAAATTAGTTAACTGATAATTGGTTTTGTTTTTCTCTCTGTTAGTTGTTCAGATTACAACACAGTCCATCTGTCTTAAAGTAACTCAATAACTACTGATTTAAAATGATTTACATTAACAAATTTTCTCTAATTGTTTTAAGTAATAATTACCCATCTGTTTGATTTCTTTATTAAAATGTAAATGTAAAAAAATGTCTCTACAGTACAAGAACAGAATCATAACAATACCTTAAAAAACTAAATGATTCATATTGGAGTTGATGGTGATACTTCTAATTTCACTACTTCAGAAAGGAAGAACACTGTAGCTGATGTCTACAGAGTGTGACATTTTAGCTACACCTAAATAAGGTTGATATATAATTGCTCTTAGATGTCCGAAATAAATCACAGACTTTCAAGATTTAACAGTTTTGGCTGGATGTTCTTCGTGTTTCACTGTTGCAGTCATTACATTTGGGTAATCTGCTGTCAGGTTGCCCTCAGTCGGCCTGAATAACAAAGTCTTGGGTCCTGCGTCGGTTGCTGTCTCCTCTTCCATGATGTCAGGTTGTCAGGGGTATAAAACATGCAGCTGACACCATTTTAATCAGTCTTTCTTGCTGCGCGGTGCCCGAAGCAGAAGCAGTTCGCAAGTGCCGGTCAGCCGACTCCTGAAGTTTTGTTTTCGAGTTTCAGAACCAAAGTCTTCAAACTAAAGCTAAGTACCCTGTTGAGGAAACTTTTTCTTGCTCCTTACTGATGTCAGTAAAAGTTAATAATTGTATTGCTTGTGGGAAGCAAATAACCTCATAAGGATTTTCATTTGTACTGTATTCCTTGCCTAGGCCCTGATCACAACGTGCCTTGCTGTCGGTTTCGTGCTAAATTTAACCAACGCACTATTAAACGTCGGTATATTTTTGCTTCTAAATATTTTGGTTCAAGATTTAACTATACTGAAATGTCATCGGTTAGCAATCTGACTACCGGAATTCACAAAAACGCAAGGAAAAAGACAGAGACAGACCGTTGAGGTCCAAAACTGACGAAGCTTCTCCTAAGCCAGTCGCTGGTTCGCCGGTACTCAGTGAGGCGCTTTCGCAGCCCCTGATTCCCGCTACTTTTGAGTCGCTGACCTCTACAGAGACCCATTCGGAGTCCGGCATGCCGAGAGATTCTGCAAGTATTGAACCCATGGATGTCTCTCCGTTGGATGGGTCTGGAGCCGCTGAGCAGGCACCGGCTTCTGAGGGTGTTTTCAGGCCTCAACATTTGTATATTAAACCGATGCCATTATCAAAACAAGGCAAAACCTACTTCTGTGTCTAAAAAACCGACGCCTGAGCCACGTACTCAGGCCCCTATGCCTAAAAAACAAATGATCAAAATGGCTGAGGATTTAATTACCTTGATCAGGGGTTCCCAACCCCCCCCCCTGCTAAGAGGCCTAGGCAAGGCACTGATTATTAATCTTCAGATCAGGCTTCCATTTCTTCTGATTCCTCTTCTGATCAGGAATTTTCCATCCCACCTTCTGAGGACTCTGATGCAGAGGAATCCATCCCTTCTGCTTCTCCTCCTGAGGATTACTCTTTTGGAGAGACTTTGCATACTTTAAGGGAACATTTTCATTGGGAGAGTCAGGATTTCTCAGAATTCAAAAAGAGGCTTAGGGATTTTCTTCTTCTTTCTCAGCATAGGCCTTTGGCTATACCTCCTGTATTAGACATTGTTGATGTTTTCTCTGAATCAAGCATGGCTCCAGATTCCCTGCCTCCGGCTCCTAGTAAGCCAGACAGATATTACAGGGTTCCTGACTCCCACAAATTTCTTTTCAAAAATCCTGCTGCTGACCCTGAAACTATTTCTCATGGTCCCAAGGGTGTTAAGGCTTCTACAGCCAAAAATCCTACCCCTTCAGATAGAGACTCCAGGGCGCTGGATAGATGGGGTAAGAAGGTTTATACGTCTGCAACCTTGGCAATCAAGGCTTTAAACTGCCAGTTTCATATGCTTAAATATCAACAGCATGCTATGGGCTTACTGAAACCGAAAATTATGATTTCTGATTGTGTGGAAAATAGAGTTACAGGATTTATTGCATTCAGCAGAACAGGTTGGAAAGCATACTTTGCAATGTGGTTTTGATTCCTTGGAGGCCTCTTGCAGGGCCGCCATAACTGGATCTGTGATAAGAAGGCATGCTTGGCTCAAGGAACAAAATCTGCCTGATCATGTTAAAGCTAAATTGTTGGATGCTCCTTTACAGCAGGACAGTCTGTTTGGTAATAAGGCAGAAGAAGTTTTAAAAAAGATGGAAGACAAAGCTAAATCTATGCAAACTGTAAAAGATTTCTTGCAAGTACAGCCACCCAGGTTCAGTAGACACTGGCCTACTAAGAATTGGTCCTTTCCAGTGTCCAACAGAGCCACCCAGGCCAAACCCAAATGCTCCAAAGGTTCCAGGTTTCAGTCACAAGGATCTTACAGGTCAAAACAATGGGGATGCCTCCACCTCCAAATCAGGAGGTAGCAAAGCACCACCCTACAGTAAACAGTCTCAATGACTTTCCTCTGCCATCTCCAAGCACTTATCTTTTGGCAGCCCCTTTGGGGGGAAAACTAGCACTTCATGCACGAAATTGGCATCTAATTACCCAGGAGAGGTGGGTCTTAAATATAGTATCCCAGGGGTACAGATTTCATTTCCACACGTTGCCAATTCCAAACGGTTGGCCAGATCTGCCACCAAATCAGTGGGCAGAGGCCCAGAAACAAATCATGTCCCTCATGGATATGGGGGCTATTCAACCAGTAGCAGAAAAGGAAAAAGGACAAGGGTTTTATTCAAGACTTTTCCTGGTACCCAGAAAAGACAAATCATGGCATCCAATTCTGGACTTATCCATTCTAAATATTTTCCTGGACATTCCAAAATTCAAAATGCTGACTTTAAAACAGCTACTGCCTGTGCTAGGCAAGAATGCCTGGTTGGTAACTCTAGACTTAAGAGGCATACCTGCATATCCCAGTCAGGGAATCTTGCAGAAGATACCTCTGCTTCAAAGCAGGCTATTTGCATTACCAGTGCTCTGCACTGGCCTTTGGCTTATCTACTGCACCCAGGGTCTTCACAAAGTGCCTGGCACTAGTAATTGCATTTTGCAAACAAAGAAACATTCAAATTTATCCATCTCTGGACGATTGTCTCATTCAGGCAGAGGACAAGGGCACTCTTCTTCAGCATCTGGCATTTGTACAAAGGCTTCTAGCATGCCTAGGGTACATTATAAATGAAAAGAAATCACAACTGGTACCCTCTCAAATAATTACATTCCTGGGTGCAAGCTTACCTCATGCCAGACAAACAAATTCAATTGACAGCATACTTCAAATAAATGGCAACAAAAATCCAACTATCTGCAAGACAAATTCTGCAGGCTTTGGTGTTCATGGCATCCTGCATTCTACTAATTCCATATGCAAGACTGCATATGAGGAAACTTCAATGGTACCTAAAAAGCTTATAGAGTCAACATTGTCACAGCCTGGAAACAATGATTCCTCTCATTCCCTGCCTGCAACAGGAGTTCCTTTGGTGGGCAGGGGCATGTCACCAAAACAAGGGACTGTCATTCATTCTACCCCCTGCCACCCAAACCCTAACTACAGACGCATCAGACTATGCTTGGGGGGCCCATCTGGCAGGGAGATGCATTCAGGGCAAATGGAGCCCAAATCAAATGCATCTACATATCAACCAGAAAGAAATGCTAGCTGTACAGAATGCTCTGACAGCCTTCAAGGACTTCCTTCATCCAGGACAACTACTGATAAAGAAGGACAACACCACAATTATGTGGTACATAAACAAGCAGGGGGGTACCCACTCCTACCCCCTTTGCAAACTAGCCATGGCCACGTGGAACACAGCCTTGACTTACCAAATACATCTTCAAGCTCATTTCCTGCCAGGAAAGCAAAATACTCTGGCAGACAACCTAAGCAGAAATCTTAAGGACCCACACGAATGGAAACTGGATTCACAAATCTTCAGCATGATGACACGAAAATGGGGGAGCCCAGACATAGATCTATTTGCCTCTCCCCAAAACTATCAGTTGGACAAATTCTGCACAAGAACTCATCACAAAAAAGCATGTAAAGTGGATGCTCTATCTTTCAGCTGGAAAAACCTATCAGTCTATGCCCTCCCCCTCTGCCTCTACTCTCCAAGGTTTTACTAACTCAGACAGGAAAAAACAAAAATGATTCTGATTCTGATTGCTCCGGACAGGCCTCGCCAACACTGGTACCCACTTCTAAGGAATATGTCACACCTTTCTCCGTGGTATTTGCCTCAAACACCTCACCTATTGTCTCAGCAGAACTATCAAATTCTGCACACTAAGCTCCAAACTCTGAATCTTGCAGCATGGCTAATCAACTAATTTCACCAATCACATCTCTCAGTAAACCTGTGATGGATGTCATTTTGGAGGCTAGAAGGCCTAGTACTAGAAAATCTTATGTTGATAAATGGAATAGATTCTGTGCTTGGAACCAAGCACAAGGAATAGACACAGCAAAGCTCGATATTCCTCAGATTTTGCAATACTTAACTGAGATGCTTCACAAGGGCCTATCTTTCTCATCAATAAAAATCCATGCCTCTGCCATCTCGGCTCATTACAACATAGATCCTCCTCTTTTTTTCTCATCCCCCACTAAAGCAGTACCTCAGAGGGGACAAAAATTTAAGGCCTCCCAGGAGAGCACTGACTCCTGCATGGGACCTCAATTTTGTGCTGAAAAAACTCACCCTACCTCCTTTGGAACCAGATGCTACTGCGGACATAAAATTTCTTTCTTTGAAGACAGCCTTTCTTTTAGCAGTCACTTCAGCTAGAAGGGTTTCAGAACTACAGGCTCTCATGGCAGTGGAGCCTTTCATTATCTTTTACCCGGACAAGGCGGCTCTCGGGACCACTCCTTATTTTATGCCTAAGGTGGTATCCAGTGTGGCTGTTAACCAGACCATTCACCTGCCAACTTTTTTTCCCAAATCCGCAGAACAAGGGGGAGTGTTTTCTGCATTCATTGGATGTACACAGACAACTAAGATTCTACTTAAACAGGACAAAAATCTCTAAGAAAGTCTGAGCAACTACTGGTGGCATTTGCTGCAGGAACAGAGGGGAAGGCTATATCAAAGCAGACTATTTCTAAATGGATAAGCCATTGTATTCATTTCTGCTACTTGCACCATGGTAAACCTGTGCCCATGGGGATCAGATCCCATTCCACCAGGGCTGCTTCTACTTCTGCAGCCTATCTCAGAGGGGTTCCTACCAGAGACATTCTAGAAGCTGCTACTTGGAGCTCAGTTCATACATTCACAAAGCATTACCATTTACCTCTCTTTTCTAAATCCAGGGCAGGCTTTGCCACTGCAGTCCTGCAGGGCCTTATAGCTGCTTCTTATGCTGTTTAATTCCATCCTCCCATCCATAGCTTTGGGATTCTACCCAAATGTAATGACTACAACAGTGAAACACGAAGAACATAGTACAGTTGTGTACACTTACCATAAATGTAGATGTTCAAGTGTATTCACTGTTGTAGTCCGGGTTACCCACCCACCAGTCCCCTTTCTTCTCTATTATTATACCTCTTCATTTCCTTCACTATGCTAAAAAGCCTTTGTGGTGTATTTGCTTTTAGTTGAAGGTAAATTTTTTGTGTTCTAAAGTACATGTGTGTGTGTGTGTGTGTGTGTGTGTGTGTGTGTGTGTGTGTGTGTGTGTGTGTGTGTGTATATATATATATATATCTATATATATATCATTTTTTTTGTTTGCTCCCCATGTGGGGGGCACCTGACATCTGGGGCAAGAAAAACTGATTAAAATGGCATTGGCTGCATGTTTTATACCCCTGACGACCTGACGTCATGGAAGAGGAGACAGCAACTGACGCAGGACCCAAGACTTTGTTATTCAGGCCGACTGAGGGCAACCTTCCAGCAGATTACCCAAATGTAATGACTGCAACAGTAAATACACTCTAACGTCTACATTTATGGTAAGTGTACACAACTGTACTTTGTCTTTAATGACTGTGTTCGACCAGAAATTGGTGAAACTAAGAAAGATTCAACTTGAAATAGCATATTTTCATGAATGCTCACGCTTGAAGGTTATACCTAAAGGTCTTAGATCATGGCAATACCCGACGGGGCTCGCTGAAGGGTCTCCCTTTCATCTTGATCTCATTAAACTCTTTGACAAGCATGGGTTCAAACTCTTGAAACTGATGTGCAAACATTACCAAGAGGCAGCGAATGGCTTGTTAAGGGAGACAAGTAAACTGGACAATGATATTAAAAAAGATGTAGACTTCCAGAGATATCGGTTTGAGTATGAGCAGATCTCCAGTAGTATAGACCAGTATGTATCTAAAATAATAAATACAACTAAAATTAAGAAGTTGAATCGAGATAGCAAGGATTATAACAATGGAGTAGCTTATCCTAAACCACCAGTATCACAAGGGAACTTTTTAGCGAGTCCACATGAGACTGTGGGGGAAGAAAGGAGTGAGGAAGTAGTAGAGGATACGAGTACTATAAGTGCTGGAAGTGGGGGCACAATGTCAGATTCCCTACATCAGAGTGAACGTTTAGCCAGCAACACAAAACATAGTAAACAATCTTAGGCAACAAATGGTTCAAATTTTCAGAACAGAGCTTTGAACCATGTACCTTCTTCAGGCCGGAAAGCCCGAAGCAAATCCAAGAACAGGTGGAATTAAACTTGGACGATGTTGATAGAGAATTGGATGTTACACATAAATGTAAGGTAATTTATAATTCCAATTTGGATTTTAAAATATTCAACTATTCTGAGTTTGTGTTCCCTGATGAACTAGTGGAATTATTGGCTAAGGAATTCACTTTTGTGCCTTCCACACGAGCTGACCTAGCAAAGACCTTAGTCGAACTAAAAATGTTTGTGAGGAAATTGAACTTGTGTGCATTAATGGGGTAACAAATGAATGTGACAGGTGACTATTACATCCGTAGTACTTATCACCCACCCCTACACCCCACAATAGCATTATTTGACCAACTATGCAAATTGGATGTACGTTATGTTACAGGAAAGTCCTCTCTAGGAAATACATGTGTATTTAACATTAATAAAGAGGAAAAACATATGTTGGAGTCCTTACACAATTTTCCGATAAGAATTATGGAACTGGACAAGGGGGGTGGTTTAGCGGTGATGACCTATGAAGATTATATCAGGATGACGGATATAGTCACCACTAACACCTATATGGAAGTATCTAAGAATGAGTTAAACATAGGGTACTCTAGGATCAGGTCCTATATTAATGATATGTTTATAGAAGCTAGGATCGATATTGACCTCTATAACTACCTCACCATGCCGGCACCTAGGGTTCCCATTCTTTTCGAAATACCAAAGGTCCATAAAAGTTTATACAATCCACCTATGTGACCATTGGTTGACGCAAGGAACAGCATCACATATGCATGCGCAAAAGTTGTCGATAATATTTAAAAATATACGTCAAAAGTAAAAAGCAGATTTCTAAAGACTCATGGTAATTTTTGGAGGAGATCAATAGAATTATCTATAGTGAGGAACTTAATTTCCTCACTATAGATGTTAAAGACCTTTATTCTTCCATTCCACATTTGGAAGCAATTGAATAGGTGGCCTCTGTTATGAGGCAAAAAGAGGCACCATGTGATGAAATTAAGTTAGTTGGGGAACTCCTGGCCATAATTTTATCTTGCAACTATGCAACATTTAACAATAAGTATTATCTCCAAAAAATAGGTGTGGCCATGGGCTCTCCTTGTGGGGCAAGTGTGGCCAACTTAGTAATGGCACACTGGGAGAGGGAGTATATCATGGCCAACCCACACATCCAAGAGAAGGTCCAATCGTATACAAGATTTTTGGATGGCATTTTTATTATGGTCAAGGGAGATATGCAAGTTGCACAGGAGATAGTTGAATTTTTTAACTCTACATCAGAATTCCTCAAGTTTACATCATGTATGCCCAGGATAGAATAGCATACTTGGATGTGGACTTAATTAAGGACACTGGCAACACATGCTATATAGCAAAAATTTTCCGTAAGGACACGTACTCTAATTCCTACTTGCAGTACTCTAGTTGTCACCCCTTTACACAAAAGAAATCTGTAGTAAAGGGCCAACTGGTTAGGGCTGCGAGGATGGTCACAAAAGACCACGACTTCCAGGAAGAATGTAGTTTTATGAAGGAACTATTCTTAAAAAGATGTTACCCCCCAGCCTTAATTCAGGACTTGATTGATGAAGTCCAGTTTAAAAGGGAGAGGGGAATATATTTACCCATTCTTAACCAACATAATGAGCAGATTACAGAATCACCAATTGTCAGACAGGATATCAGCCCCTATAACTTTATAATTGCATACAGTCTAGATGCTAAAAGTGTGGTTTCTATAATCCAGAAGAACTGGGATATATTAATGAATGATGGTACATTGAGGGGCAAATTCCAGGAGAAACCAGGGATTGTCTTCAAATGGGGAAACAATTTGAAGCATATCTTGTAAAAGAAATCAAATAGGTTGGTGAACGTAATGGGTATGTATAAATGCAATATGTGCAGATATTGCAAATACATGGATACTGGCCAAACATTTGAGGTTAAGGGGAAGAAATATAAAATAAGGGATAAATTTGATTGCCAGAGTAAGCAAGTAGTATATACAGCAAGGTGCACATGCTGTCCGGTCTTCTATATTGGGAAGACCAACAGAAGACTCCGTGAATGGGTATACGAACATGTGTACACCATGGGGAGACACAAGGCAGAGAATGCACTTGCAAGACATATCATTGAGTACTCCCAGCATCAGTTTGTATTTCGGGCAATAGACCAAGTCAAGAATGAGGGGAGGGGGGGACCGGATTCACTTATTCTAGAGAAAAGCGAACTCTTTTGGCAGTTGAGGTTGGACGCTTGTCATTACCCAGGAATAAATGAACTAAGCTCTGTTATGTGTATTCTAAAATTAAGAAGCTTAAATAGGTAGTAGTTTTTTTCCTTATTTATGCTTTATAGATACATACAAACATACATTTTTTAATATATTTTTATAATATATGTTTTGTAAAAAACTGGTGGTCATTCCATGTTAAATGTAATACAATTTTAATAATTCTAGTGATGGCAGTTTGAGGAAAAATTTGTGTTTAGCCTATACATTTAAATGTGATATTTAGTCCATGAAGTACTTAAACACTCAAAGAAATGTTTTTTATTCGATTATTTTGGGTAGTTTTGTGTATACGATTGGTGACCCTTGATGTTTACAACATTCATAGAGCTTTGTTATATAAAAGAAAGGAGAGGTGGGGTTTTATTTGTCAGGTGATATATGGATATCCGTTGATGTTGCTGTTTGTAACCATGTGACAGGAAAGTGGGGAATTTAAACCCCGGTGTTTTTAAAATGATTTTTATCTGAAGAAGTTGTTTTTTTAAAAACAACGAAAAGCATTGTTGGAGCTTAATAAAACTGTTTCTTTTGAACTCGTTTGGATAGTGGTCGTATTTTGGGCAATTGGTTTGTACAGCTTTGGTGTTTTTGGAGATTTTGAAGTGTCTTTACAATTTACAAGTTTGTCTTTAATGACTGTGTCACATGCAGCGAACAGCTTCTTGTGTAGTAATTGTACATCATCTGCCTAGCAGAGCTGCTCTCATTCTGCCACATTTTATTCATTAAATGAACTCATGTTCACATATATTAATGTTGCATTGCATTACCTGGTAGGTCATACTGGAACCATATGATTTATCAACTAATGAGACAGCAGTTATAATGACTATGGGAAATTTTACAAAGGCGCTAGGGAAACCCTTTTGTTCTTCTTCAACAAGTGCCATATAATCTTTAACATCTCTGTGAGCTACTGCGTATGCAAGCTGATGGGACCCTATTTTTCAGTCAAAGAATGACACATCAGGAGTGCTCTGACCCTATTACTCTGCTGCAGGGTCAGTACTACAGTATAACTCTAAATGTCTGTATTGGACTAGAACGTGCATCTTTCTGATTTTCCTAGTGTCAAATGCAAAAGTGCAATATGGTAAGCCACCAGTAATACTACAGCTACGTAGTCTGCTATTTTTGAATTGTGTATTCTCATCTTCTGACGTCTTTTCCTTCCTTCATTAACTGCTTTTTTTTGTTTATACCACCATTACAAAGATAAGATCACATTGAACTTATTTCCTTTTTTACCTTTATTTCCAGAGGTCCTGGTGACTTGCACATTTGTGGTCCCAACACGCATACACTGACTTCATTGAGTACTTTCTACTTCTTTGGACTTAACAACTGAAACTAAATCATGCAGAGGTCCTTTGATAATTTTTAAATCTCTCTGTCTTTTCTTCACTGCATGTACAGAGCAGCCCTTCTTTGATATTGATGTTTACTGGACTGGAATTTGCTTTAAAATTGTAATATATGCATACAGCTGACTTAAAGAGCACAGTTTTTTATAAAGGCTATTTTTGATGTTTATCATTCACACTGTATCAGTAACATTTTGAGTTAATTCCTCTGGGAATTTCTGCTTGCAACAGTGTTTATTTGGCTTCTGTCTTTGACAAATGCTTGTTTTTTTCTGTTTCTGAGGAAATTTCTGTATTTCTGTCAGCAGTGCAGTGTGTGTATTGTGGTGTTAGACACTGGGAATGTGTCTTTACTATTGTTACTCTGTTTTATTTTCATTTTTGACAGGAACATATTGCAGAACTTGGATTTTTTCAGTATTTATACATTATTAGCTATATGTATGTCTCTGCTCTGTGTTTTTTTAACATCAGATCGGGTGAAAGAAATTAGATGGGTTTTACACACCACTTTTGAGTACGAGACAAAATCAGGTTGTCTCAAATATGAACACTCAGGTTAACTACAACAAGGCTTTAGTCCTGTCATTTAACACACACTTTAGGAATATCAGAGGTGTTATTTTCAAGAACTGGGGTATTTTTGGTAGTGATGAGGAAATGCATAATAAAGTGGGTGAAAAACGGTCATAGTTTACCAAAAGGATGTTTGTTTCAAGATGATGCTTGAAAGAAATTTTTCAGAATACATGCAAGGTAAAATGAGTAAGTGTGGTCACTGTACCCAGTGTAAAAAGATTCTTGAGGGAACAGAAGTTGTCATTTATGGGTACAGTATTATCAAATTAAAACAGAAGTATTACTGTGGCAACAAAGGTGTGATGTACGTCACAAACTGCCAAAATTGTGGCAGGTTTTATATCGTTAAAGCCATTAGACAATTTAGATAGATAATTTATCAGCATGGGTATGACATTGGCAAAAAGGATGAGCAAAGTTTCCCAACACATTCTTTTAAATTTTCAGTCATTGATAGTGTGAACCAGGGTCCTAGGGTTAGTCCTAATGATGTATTTTTTTTTTTTTTTTTTGGGTATCAGGAGCTCAAATGGCAGTTGAGATGTAATGCGGAGGTCAAGCCAGGGCTCAACGATACCATTTCCATTTCAAGTTATTTAAAACTGAGATCAATGTTTGCACTTTAATGGACTATTTAATAGTGCTGGTGTTAAATCTTTTTTTATTTTCACAATAATATTCTGATTTGTATGTTGGATTTTATTCGTATATACATATATCGTAAAAGAAGGGGTTTCTTTAAGTAGTGTGTTTAAGTTAATTGTGTTGTTAGTCATGTGACTTTTAAATGTATTTTAGCTGACTTGGCGCATTGTTGATTATTCTGATGAAGTCCAAACATTTTGAGGGTGAAAGCACTTATGTTACAATAAATTTTATGTGCTGCATTTCGTTACATGCTTTCCTTGTTTCCTTTTCTAACTTCGGATCACAATTTTAAAGCCAATTAAGTTAAAGTTATTAGAATGTACTGTGGAGATTTTACTCTCTCTGACACAAAAATATAGTTTAAATTACTTATAAATGTTATTTTATAACACTTAACGTGTTAAAGTCTGTGGTAGACCTAATTTTTAACACTGGTTTGACTCATTTTGGTGTTTGGACTTTTATACTGGAAATTCTTTACTTCTGTCAGTTGTAAATACATTCTGAACACATTTGTATGACAGCAGCATAGTTTGATTAAGTTTAGTTGCATGGGGACACACATATTACTAGAAACTTTAAGTGCTTATTGTGATGCATTATGCAGTACTGTCAGCTTATTATTCTGGCTAGTGTTATCTCCCCTGGCTTGATGGATCCTATCTCTGGTACCCTCCATCCATCAAATCTGGTTGCACCTAAAAAAAAAAAAAACAAAATAAAAATATACTTCATCCTATGGTTAGTGATTTTGTTAGGGCCACTGCTTAGCCTGCAGGCCACTTACCTTTATCCTGGCTTCTTCTAGTGTAGGTTTTCAGTACACTATGGAAAGGGGGTTAGACACATCCTCCAGGGCTGTTCAGGTTCCTGGTGCAGGTATGGGAGAACCAAGCCCTTTAGGTGCAGGATTAGTTCAGGGTAAGAGATCCCATGCCAGACATAATACTCTTTCTCCAGATATTTTATCTACTAGTGAAGTTCACAAGAAAAAGAAACAGAAGCTTCTTCATACAGCTGATGATTAGATTATAGCTGTTTATGTGGTTTTCTTGGCTAAGAGTGTTCTGTAAACAGCTAATTCTGGTGTTTGTGTTCCACATATGGCTATAGTTCTTGTCTGACAAGAGGTCTTTTTGTTGTTTCAGAGAATGATAAGTAATCTCATAAAGACAGTGGTGACCTCCTAGTTGACACTGAGTTCAGTCACTCTGATTTTTAAGGTGAACTCAAGCTTAAGTCCAAACAAGTGTTCACTTTTACTCATGATTGGATTGTTAGATTTAATGATGTTTTTGCTTGGGGGCAGTTGGAGATTACTTCAGAACTAGGCAGGGTACATGACCTTAGAGAAGACAAGATGCCCAATTTTGTGGCTATTTCTCCCCTTCCCCTGTTACCAGCCTTGAAAGATATTTATAAAACTGTCTACAGGACACTAGCATGTATTACAGCAGTCCCTAATGAGGCTCAGAGAAAATATAGGGTATTCTCGGATATGACAGGTGTCTTTTCTCATTTAACTGCTGACCCAGGTGTGGTCTTCAGAGCTGCCTGTTCTTATAAAAAGTTATTGGCTTCATCTAATCCAACCCCCACCCAGACAAAACTGGAAAAATGGTTAGATCTTTGGGGGAAATTATATCTTTTTCTAGTAATCTAGCCCTTAAAATGCTAGATTGTTTCTTATTTCACTTAGGTTTCAAAACATGATTTGAGAGTCTTGAGAAATGCTGCTTCATCTTCTGTTATTTTCAGACAGTTTGATTGTTTTAAGTGACCAGAAGTTCTGTGATGATTTACAAGTCAAAATTTTGAATGCACCTTGAAGTTCTAAATTGGAGCTTGGGCCCTTTGTTAAGCAGATACTTTAACAGTGGAATGATAGAGCCAAATTAATGTATGGTGTCTCTAGGATGTTTCATGTTTTGAAGTTAAACAATATGTCTTCCCTCAAGGGGCAGAACAAATAAAACATTCCCAGCCAAACAACAGTTAGGAATCTAACAGAAAATGGCAGGAGGATAATTCTTTGAAATCAAACAAAAGGGGTTCCTTTCTGAAAAAGGATCAACCCCTGCAAAGGGATGCTGTGCCAAGTCACAGACCACCCCTCACCTCCTGCTGCCCTTCCTTCTCTTTCTCCTTCCCCAGGCTCTTTGTCTCTCTCCATTTTGCAGTCTGGACAAATGGGTTCTGAGAATAATTTGAAAAAGATGCACTTGACAGTAGAAAGAAAATCCTTCCCTTTTCATGGGACTTCCCCCAACACCCACCAGACCCGACAGAACTGTTTCCACCAGTTCTCCATCACATGAAAGGAGCATGGGTCATAGAACCAGTGACTGCATTACATAAGGCCAAAAGAATCATTTGGGTTCCAAAAAAGGAGTACTCCTGGAGACTAATCCTACATTTATCCTTTCTTAATACCTTTGTAAAAGTTCCAGAATTCAAAATGCTTACCTTACAGTCATTCTTAGTGTTGCTTCCAGATGGCTGCTTCGTAATGACTCTAGGTTTTCAAGGATGCTTATCATGTTCCTACTCCCACTAATTTCAGGAAATGTTTGAGATTCACTGTGTAGGGATTGCAGTATCAGTTTTCTGCATTACCTTTTCAGCTGTCTCTTGCGCCTCAACTGTTTACAAAGTGTCTGGCCCCAGTGGTTGCCCATTGCAGAACCCTAGGCATCCACATTTTCCTTGTTCAGATGACTTGTTGATTTGTACACATTCTGTTTCCACATGCTTGGAGTCCTTAGAGAAGTTGTATCCCTCCTTTCCCACCTGGGTTTCAAAGTGAACCTTCAAAAGTCTTTCCTCACAGCCTCTCAAAAAATTATTTTCCAGGGGTATTGAATAGACAAATTAAATGGGGTGACCATCTTCCAGTAGAAAATATTCTGACGTATCAGCATTTTTCAGATGTTTCTCTTCTAGAAGTGGACTCAGCAAGAGAGTTCCTCAAACTTCTAGACCTCATGGCATCCGTAATCCTCATGATACCACTAACCAGGCTACATATGATAAAAATTGAACACTACTTAAATAATTGTTGGACCTAGCACCTTCATTCCTTAGACACCAGGTATAGGTACTGGGATTTGTAAAACAGGAACTGCAGTAGTAGAGAGATTAACAGTTTCTGAATCCAGGACTCCAATTGCCTCTTAGACCTTAGTCCAAGCTGCCAGAATGATTCTTCAGCTTTTGAGTCTGGAGCAATGTCCATGGGAGCTCAAATGCAAGGTTTGTTGGGGTTTTCAAGACACTCCAAAGCATGTAAATGTGAAAGAAATATTGGGAGTGATCATGCTTTAAATGTTCTTCACCGCATCTTCTAATGCTTGCAAACAGTACCATGATGTGGTACCTGAACAAGCAAAGGGGGTAAAAGGCCATACTCTCTTTGCTGGCTGGTAGTGGTGGCCTGTGAGATAGCTTTACAGCATTTTCTGACTTTTCAGGTCTTGTAAATTCTGTCAGAGCAGACAGCTGCAGACTGACTGCGTATATCCTGGACAGTTCCTCACGAGCATAAGCTTCATGTAGAGGCTTTGTGGGACCTCAAGTGTACAGTATCTGTTCATCTCTTTTCAGAATAGACAACTGAAGAAATTCTCCTCAAGACTGCATTGCAGCCATGCTTGGAAGACAGACATGCTATCATTCCCATAGTCAGGGATGTTCTTGTATACAAAGATTCAGATAGAGTTACCAAACTTCTGTGTGATAACCCCCTTTTGGCCTAGGCAAAGTTGGCTGTCTCTTTTAATAGAATTGGCCAAAGGCAATTACCACATGCTTTCTCATAGACTGGATCTCACAGGATAAGTGGCGAATGGTACAACTCATCTTAGAGCAATTGCACCTAACAGCATGGATGGTGTATTTTGTTACCTTTTAGGCACTTGTTCTATGAGGATGTGCAGCAGGTATCTAAGAATGCAAGAAAATCTGCAAATAGGAAATCTTATGTTTGCAAGTGGAAGAGGTTTTCTAGGTGGCACCTAGGCAATCACAGAGTTTCCAAAAGAGTTTCAACCCCTTTGGTTTTGAAATACTTGTGTGAGCTTCTTAGAGATGGTTTGTCATATGTTTCTATCAAAGTGCATCTTGTGGCCATCTCAGCTTGTCTGCCCATGGATCCTCCTCTTTCATCTCTTTTTGTGGTCAGACATTTTTTGGAAAGAGTGTTGCATGCAAGATTTCCGTAAAAGCAAATTCCTTCTCTCTCTGGGATCTCAACTTTGATATTGAAAAAATGACCATATCTCCTTTTGAACCTGCCTCTCAGGCTGATTTACAGCTCATTGTTTGGAAGACTGTTTTACTCATTGCTCTAGCATCTGCAAGGTGAATCTCTGAGCTCCAAGCTCTCATGCTGGGCCAACCCCTTCTGATTTTTCACAAAGACAGGGTTGTGTTATTCACTAACCCATCATTTATGCCTAATGTTGTTTCTGATTCAAGCTATCAATATCCTGGTGTTATATCCTGATCCAAAAAACAAGGTAGAAAAGATTCTACACACCTTGTATGCTCACTGGCAGCACAGGTGCTACCTTGACAGAACAAAGCCCTTTTGGAATGCAGAATAGCTCTTTGTTTCATATACAGAGGCTAGTAAAGGTCAACCCATTTCTAAGCAAACTATTGCATGATGGTTGTGCTCTGCTATTGTTTTCTGTTACTCCTACCATGGCAAATATTTTCCAGGCAAGGTAAGGCTCACTCGATTAGACCTTATCCTGTTTGATGGCATACTGGAAATGTGTGGACTCTAGAAGCTTTCTAGATGCAGCATCCTGGTCCTCTGTCCATACCTTCACAAAGCGCTACAAACTGGATTCTTTTTCAAGGTCTGAAGAAGGTTTTGTTACCACACTTTCTAATATTTTAATCTTTATTTGTGGTTATGACTTACCCCCTTAGCATCACTTGTTTAGCCTTGTACAGCATCTCCTCCTTCTACTCAGCTACACACACACAGCACACATTGTGTTGACTGACTGACAACATTAATAATAGGATCATAGGAAGTTACTAGGCTAATGGCCCTAGGGTCCTTGCAAGCCTAGCCAAGTTCTACCCTTATTTCAATGATCAGCACCAATTGCCCCTGTCCAAGAGGGACACAGTTGGAACCCCCAGGGTTAATTTACGGTTACTGATCCAATTGTCCAGACTGCATTTGAATAGGGCCAATGAGGTGCTCTGTTTGACATGAAGTGGGAGTCAATTTCAAAGGTGTGGTAACCTCTGGGAGGCAAATTTGTCCATCCAGCAGGTTCTATTAATGCCACATACCAGGTTAAGGTCTTTAGAATGAGTAACCCGTGTACCATTTGACCTGCAGATATGCAGCATTTCCCAATAAAGCAGGGTCAAAGATTGCCTTATATGCAAGGCATAGATCATCTCGGAGTAGTCTGTATGAAACAGAATAAAGTGACAGTGATTTCAGACGATCCACATAGAACAGATGCTGAAGACCTTGAATTTTCCTTGAGAGAAACCTTTGTGGTCTTTCCAGTTGCTGCATGTGCTTGGAAAGGTACATACCAAAAGGGGTGTTGTACTGAATTAGTTAATTTGATAACAAAACACTGCACAACTTACCATCTGCATCCAGTGTGAGATTTGTTTATTCCTTCCCAGTATAGTCCTTTGGCTGTTTGCAGCATTACTTTTCAAAAGGACTGTTTCTGTTTTTTTTCTTTCTTTTTTGCTCTTTGTTTTTATTTTTTTCTTAGAAATTTGAAAATAATGCCATTTCAAATCATGGCTACAGAGAATAGTTAAGAGTAAAGGGGAAAGTATAAAAACTAAAATGTATTGCTCCAGTGTTCTTAACTCAGAAGAGAGAATGAATAAAGATCGATTTCTGAATTCTACTAGCTAATGAAAATACGTTTATAACAATTATGTTTTTTTTTTCAGATATACGGTACTTTGTAACTGCTTGTACTAGAAAAGTGACTGTACATTCATTACTGCTGCCCCCAGGAAAAAAATATTAACCTGGCAATGAGCTGACACATGGGTAACATTTTCATACTTTTATCTAATAATATGCCTATATATCTGTACAAGTAAACTTTCTGCTTCTAAATCGGAGTGCATTCAATTACAGCTCGTTGTCTAAGACACATCTTGCCTATGTCAGTTAAAAAAGAGTTTGGTTATTGAGAGTTTGTCACTTTTTCTCCAATAGACTTGATCTGTCAATTGTGCTGTCAACAGTATGCCTCAATTTTGACTTTACTACTTCAGGGTTGAACACAGAGATGTAGGAGTTTCTAATGGCACCGTTCTGTATATATTTCAAGGAAAACACCTGCATTTCACCTTTTTTTCACACTTGAACCCATACAAGTTAACTGCCCCATCCTCCATCCCTTTATATATGTATATAACTGGGTTGTTAATGTTATGGGTTCCTAAATTTACACATTTTTTCTGGACTAAGTAGCTTCACTTTTTTGATGGCAAAAAATGTACTAAAGGTTTTGGTGCCAAAAAATGTCCTGAAGGTTTTGGTGCCTAAGTTGCTGTTTGTCCTTTCAGGTTGCTACAGCAACTATGGTATTTCAATGATCCTGACCCCAATTATAACTTTTTGCAGATTCCAAGGAATTCACATCTAGTTGACCGGAGTTCTGCTATGGCGACCCCTAACCGGGAAAAGCCGAAAGATACAACAACTTAGCTGGATGATTGTCTGGTTAAAGCTACTTTCAATTCAGTGGTACTAAAGTCTTTGGATTTCTCTATGCAACTACTTTAGAATCCAGAATTCAGTCTGAGTCTAAAGGAATCTTTCTAATTCCTTCAACCAGAGTGTTCTTTTTTGGGGTTCCTAATCAGTACCACATTGCAAACAGCCTTTCTCTCTGGAGGCAAAACTGCCTCGGCCAGAGAATTTCTAAAAGCCCTGGGGTTCATGACTTCAGTCATTCTTAGGGCTCCTCATGCCAGGCTGAACATATGGGACCCCAGTGGTTTCTTGGGTTATTCTGGTCCTAACACCAGCATTCTGTCAATCAAATAATTCCAACCATTCATTGTCTGGTTTAGGACTTGTTCAGGTGGATTAAACAGGTAGACTCCAATGGAAGGGTCATATTTATGCTCCCTGTGCCAGTTCAGAGAATTGCAACAGATGCTTCAGACTTTGCATGGGGAGCTTACTCCCCCCGAAAAAAAACTAGGTTCAAGGTGTATGGAGTCCATTGCACAAGAAAGGTCACATCAGTATTGAAGAGATGATGGCCTTGATTTTTTATCTTTACCAACTGTGAACACCTAATGCTGTCCAAGCAATACCATGGTCATGTGGTATATAAGCAAACAAGGTGGGAAACAAGATGGAAAAAGTCTTACCCCCTTTGGAGACTATTCTTCACTACTTGGGAAGTAGCAACTCAAAGCAGTCTCCTTCTACAAGCAGGTTACACTCCTCCAAATCTGAAAAGACTGGCCAGTTCTCTAACCAGGTCCAGATCAGACCTTCATGAATGAATATATGTTAAAAAGAGAGGTCTTCCTTTGGCTTATCAGTCAATTCAGAGTTCCTCAGAGGGAGATGTTTGCATCAATACAAAACAAGCAACCATGTCTGCCTTGCTCTAGAACAAGCAATGCTGACAGGAGCCTTCTCATTAACCTGGAAATGGCAGTTTCTCAATGCTCTTCCACTATTTTCTCTGATTCCCATAGTGCTTCAAAACTTAAAAAGGGACAATTCATGGATCCACCTGCTTACCCTATTTTGGCTAGAACAACACTGTTTCTGTCTTCTCAAAGGACTGGCCTGTGGTCATGACCAGACACTTCCTTTCTTTGGGAGATTTTAGCAAGAAGATCAACAATCTACAAGACCCTGAAGCTCTTAGTATGGATGCTAGGATTTTAATTCATTTCAGACACCAACTCTCTCAGGTTGTGTTGCAAACTTTTAGAGATGCTAGAAAACTCTTAACACCATTATGTCTCGTATATCTATGTGGAAAATGTTTTCTGTCAGTGACAAAATAGATGACAGGACCTCAGTGCAACATGGTTGCTCTTGATCCTTCAATATCAGTGTGAGTTATTTATGTCTGGCTTATCCTACACTTTCACCAAGGTACATCTTTCAACTGTTTTTGCTTATTTGCCAGCTGATAATTCATGTTTGAAGTTTCTAACATGAGATACTTTCTAGCTAATAGCCTTAACCTTAGCTAGAAGAGTTTCTAAGTTACAGACCCTTTTGTGCACCCCCCATTTTTTTTTCTCATAAAGATGGATTAAGTCATTGAACCAATCCTCCTTTTATGCCTAAAGTGATTCCTGAATTTATGGTTTGTAAGTACATTCAACATTCTTGTTTCTTTCCTAATTATAAAAACATATATAAACAATATAAAACATTATTTTTCATTCCTTGGATGTTCCTAGACAGCTGTGTTATTTTAGAAAAGATAAAGTAAGTTTGGCAAGGTTTGTGGGTTTGGCGTAATGGTTAGGGTATTTGCCTCATAGACACAAAGTACAGGGTTTAATTCTGACCTGAAGTTATTGACTAGGCTTAAAATGGCCTTTCAGGGCACTTAGCATAGTATTCACCTCTAAACTTGTGAATCTAAAAAGACTTCAGAAAATATATTTCAGTTATTTATAGATTCATAGATTAGGTTCATAGATTAGTACTAGACTAACTGCCCTTGTGGGCCATTTTAAGCCTAACCAGTTACTCCATGTGAGACTCAAACCCTGCACCTTGTGTCTGTAAGGTAAACACCTTAACCATTATGCCAACCTCCCACCCCATATGTCTTTTGCAGGAAAGAAAATGGGCTTACCAGTGTCTAAGCAGACTATTCCTGGATAGATATGCAATGCAGTTTCTCTTCTGTTATGCAAATTATGGCAAAAACCTACCAGTGATAGGTAAAGCTTATTCTACCATATCAATATCTATGTCATGGGGTTTCATGCAAGGGGTAAACCCTAAAGCCATTATTGAAGCAAGCACATAGCCCTTTGTCCACACCTTCCCTAAATATTACAAACTGGCCTAGGGCTGATATATGCATTATGGAGGAAGGATCTCAAGTTTTGGTAGGCTGGCTGGATGGGCAAGACCTTTAAAAGGAATGTCCCAGATGTTAAGAATACTGTAACAGTGATCTACTTAAATGTCTTTTATCATGATAAGTTGCCTACACAATTGTACTTTACTTAATGAGGGTCTATTTGTTAACTAGGATAAGTGTCTAAGATCCCACATTATACTGTAGAAATCTGTACCAGTTTAATATTTATTTGGTAGAAAGAAAGCATGTGCACATAGTGTGAAAAAAACAAGACTTTCAAAGCAATCTTTTTAGGCAAACATAAAAGTGCATTATCCCACTGTTCATGGAGTTTCTAAAAGATGTCCATGTACTCTGTTGTTTTATCTAAATGTATAGGCAGAGGTTTTATAACAAATTGATTCAGTGTCACATTGGTTCATTCTAACATAGCTTGCCTTGTATTTTTAACAGCAGCTATGAGACTAAATGCGCATGTAGTCTGATTAGAGACCTTGATATTGTATAAGAAATTGATCAGAACACTGTGACATGGATTTTGTATGCACTTTTTTGGAAACCAATCTTATTTCTAAAATGTTAGTGATCAGCACTATTTTCTGCAATCACTAATGTTTCACTGCCTGGAATTTTCATGCAAGAATGAATTGTCAGTACCATGGATTGCCCCTTTCCCCATAGTGGTGTGATCTTGGAGTTACTATTTGTAAGTAGTGGGGTTATGCAGAGGGCTTGGCTTCTTGCAAAAGCATGTTTTTGGGAGGTTTACTTTTTTTAGAATGCTGTTTGGATTCCCAGATTTGCACTCATTTGTGATTATACTTAACTGAGGCAATCACAAATGAGACAGTGTCTTGTCAGGTAGCCACAATTTTGTTTGTTTCCATATTTTCTATGTTTACTAGTTAATTCAAGTCTGTTTGATTTAAACTAATATGCAATGTGTCCTTTATTCTTTCTTTTTTCTTGTTTATTTATTTATTTTTTAATTTAGAAGGGATTTGTACATTTATTGTACCATTTCATACAAAACATCTGAGACAAGGAGCAAAACTATAGTGCAGTTTGTGTACTTAAGTGAAGTTCATATATCACACATGCTACACTTACTAAAGAATGTCATGTGTGCTGCATCCTACTAATAATTTACTTTGTCTTTCTGTCTCTCTCTCTCTCTCTCCTTTCATCCTTTCATATTGTTGCAGTTAATTACCAGTTGAGGCAAAACTGACCCTATCAGTAGGTGAACTAGGTGACTTTTTATATATTTCTTAAGCAGAGAATTGTGACATCCACATCAAAATAAAGAACCCATGGGACTCCAGTTCAAAGCCGCCTCAGATGCAGCACCCTGTTGGGAAGTGCCGTACATCTGACCTTACTACTCATTTGTAGGCCTTATAGTCTGCTTGACCCACAGTCTAAACAACAAATCAGATTCATTGTCTGTGGGCAGAAAACCTACAAATTTTAAACAAAGTTGATGTTATGGCTGTAGTAGAAACAGAAGTAAGAATCTACAATTATTGTTAGGGTGAGATTTTTTTTTTAATTCTGGTAGGCAACCCAGATAGTATAGGCAGTGGACAGCCTCGGAGGACTAATGTTCGAGTACTTTAGTGTGGCTGATTAGCAACTGCCTGTTTGTATAGAGTTTAAATACATTGTTTTATTTTATGTATTTATTTTATTATAGTTAAGCATCTGAGATGTATATAGTTGACAGAAAAGTTGATATAATTGATGAATATGGATGGGGACTGTTTGTGAATGAAAATGACTGCCCTTGGGTTGTTTGCTCATTATTCTAGCTTTTCTAGCTTTACATTATGGCTCTAATGTTATTTGTATGAAACACTTTAACCTCAAAGAAATGTAGATTACCACGACAATGTAACTCAAAACAGGATACACTGGATGATAGGAAGGACGCTGCTCGTGCGAGTTATGCAGTTTTATTCCACGTAAAATATAGAATAACACTGACAACAGGTTAAGCGCTTTCAACTGAATTAATCAGTCTTCATCAGAACAATGTGTTAGTGAATACACTATGTATATATAGTAACTGTTACTTTGTAAATTCAAAAATTGCGCCAAAACATTTAAAGAGACATTGTTGAATTACAATACATATGAATAAAAGTACTAACTAATACATATGTGACTAAGCTATATCCTGCGTTATAACCTGAAAAACTTTATAATTAAAATAAAAATAAATATTCATTTGATATATTATGCAATTAGATCAGTGTGAAATCAAATATTGAACAATACCTTATGAATAAATATCAAATGAACAAATAAAAGTAGCGTTTTCGCCACAAACACAGTGTAGCTTCTTCAGAGGATTTTAAAACATACAGGAAATGAACTCCTTTTATACAGGAATTACAAATTACTTAATTAAAAAGCCCGCTCAAAAACCTCAATTGCTGGTGCAATTACACTTTAAAAGGGCAATCCAGATAATGAATATAATGTTTAACTATTTGGTTTTGATTTTTCTGATTTATTGGGTACTGTTAGTGCTCACAATTATATAATTGTTTATGATATAAGCTATTTGGTGTACATCTAGTACATACACACCCTTGATTTAGGGTGTGTTATTGTTGTACTTGTACATACACTTGTACAGCTAGTTGTTTATATCAAAATAACAGCATTATAGCCAAAGGAAGTCTGTGATGTTATCATCGCTGAGCTTGTGTGCACTTTTAAGACTATATTATCTTACTGTTTTATTTTATTATTTTATTGTTTTATAAATACATATTTTCTACTGTTTTAGGGTTTGTTTGAGTGAATTTCATGGTGTCATTTTCTTAGACACCTATTTTTGAATTCATTATATATTCGTTTTAGAGTGCAATTCTTGTTTTAGACTGTTTTATATGCATATATTTGTTTGCACTTGGTTTGTTTATATTTATATAGCATATACAAAAGATTCTTTGCACTTGCAAAGCACTTATATTCATTATCTGGATTGCCCTTTTAAAGTGTAATTGCACCAGCAATTGAGGTTTTTGAGCGGGCTTTTTAATTAAGTAATTTGTAATTCCTGTATAAAAGGAGTTCATTTCCTGTATGTTTTAAAATCCTCTGAAGAAGCTACACTGTGTTTGTGGCGAAAACGCTACTTTTATTTGTTCATTTAATAAAAACGCGTTAAGGAAAGAATTCTTGGGCTTGGTGTTCCTGTTGGTCTGGAGCTTTTTCGCTTGTTTGTTTTTTGGTTTCTGGCATTTTATGAATAAATATGATAATGAAATAAAAATAAAAATGAAAATAAAAATAGAGAGCCCACTAAATATTCAAATATATTATACAATAGTTCTACTGGTTTGTTACACGTTATACTCTCCGATATATATATATTTTTATATTTTTATATATATATGTTTCATATCAAGATTTTAGTAGTATATTATATATTTATACTTTATTTATACATTTTTTATATTTATATATTTATATATTTATATATTATGGTATTTATATTCAAGTATTTTACATTTATTAAATAGAACTTTTATGTAATTTACATTATATATATTTTTAAGACAATCATGTTTTTAGGGCATTATATATTTAAGTTTGTGCTATCCATTTCCATGATTACAATATATTAATCATACATTTTTAGTAACCATTGTAGTCAGGTACATAAACAAACCAGTAGAACTATTGTATAATATATTTGAATATTTAGTGGGCTCTCTATTTTTATTTTCATTTTTATTTTTATTTCATTATCATATTTATTCATAAGATATTGTTCAATATTTGATTTCACACTGATCTAATTGCATAATATATCAAATTAATATTTATTTTTATTTTAATTATAAAGTTTTTCAGGTTATAAGGCAGGATATAGCTTAGTCACATATGTATTAGTTAGTACTTTTATTCATATGTATTGTAATTCAACAATGTCTCTTTAAATGTTTTGGCGCAATTTTTGAATTTACAAAGTAACAGTTACTATATATACATAGTGTATACACTAACACATTGTTCTGATGAAGACTGATTACTTCAGTTGAAAGCGCTTAACCTGTTGTCAGTGTTGTTCTATATTTTACGTGGAATAAAATTGCATAACTCGCACGAGCAGCATCCTTCCTATCATCCAGTGTATCCTGTTTTGAGTTAATTTGTATGAAACAAGTTGAAATACATTACTGTGGCTACTATTGGTTTGAAACAAAGCTGAAATTCATTATTGTGGCCATTATTTTACATTACTTTGACTACTATTTATGTAAAATAAAATTGAAATGCATTACTGTGGCCATTATTTTAATATTATTCCTTTAATGACAGTCAAACGTCTGGACAGCAAAGTGGCTATAACAGGGTGGTTATGTATGAAAGAGTAAATAGCGTGAACCAGGAATCCAGGACGCCAAGTTGGTTATTTAAAACACACTCCACCTTTATTCACCAAATAGTTTAGCGTTAAAACTATTTGGTGAATAAAGGTGGAGTGTGTTTTAAATAACCAACTTGGCGTCCTGGATTCCTGGTTCACGCTATTTACTTGATGGTTTACTAGTTTGTTTTTTTTTCTTGTTTATGTATGAAAGAGACTGATCTTTTTGTCTTTTATACTGTTCAAAAAGTCATCAATCTGATTTTGCAGTTGTAGTGTGCATTTGTATGCAGTAGAGTGGAATGCTTTATTAAAGGTCCTGTAGGTTTGTGTGAAAAAATCAAACCAGATTACTGTGGCCATTCTGATTTTATTTTTGCTACAATCAGACATTTAAGGTGCCCCTAGTCAAGAGATTGGCTATATAACTAGGTATGGTTCCTGGATACAGATACTGTCTGAGAATTTAAATGAATAGTCATGCTGTGGCGATCAAGCTAAGTAGTTAATCTGATTTTGCAGTACAGCTATGGATGTATGTCTTTTTTCGAATATTTTTTTATGGTCATTTATTTTAAATACTAGTCAGACATCTGAGGTATATATAGTTAACAATAAAGTGCATGTAATTGATGGGTACAGAGGATGTCTATAGGTAAAAGGGCCTTACCCTTGCTGTTATTTGTTCACTGTCAAATAGTCACTGATGGTAGTGTCCTGTACTATATTCAGTGAACCCCAGTGCAAAATGATCATTACTCTTGCTTATCTTTGTGTGTGTTGGGGGGAGGGACTTGCAATATATTTATGAAGCACATGTTAACCTTAATTTCTTTTCCTTTGTGTCTCAGTCTGGAATATGGAGTGTATACAATCAAAAGCTATTTTGCTAGTCTGGAAAGGATGTGCATGAAAGTAACTGGTCAATATCTGCAATGTCTGAGGAACACAGTGAGTAATATTGTCATTTCACATCACTCCATTCTTTTGGGAGTTCCTGGCTGTGGAACCTTTTGTATGGAGTCTACATGTCTTCTTTGTCTATTTGTTTGTTTTATCCAGTTGCTTTGCTTTGTTTTCTTCCAATACCCAAAAGCTTGCTGTAGGTAATTTGGTCTTCATCCATTTTAATTGCAGGCTAGTATGCTATATGTATGTGCATGTGAGGGGTGTGTGTGTGTGTGTGTGTGTGTGTGTGTGTGTGTGTGTGTGTGTGTGTGTGTGTGTGTGCACATCTGCAAGCATCTGCATCGTATGATAGACCTGGCTTGTCAGGGGTAATACCAGTATATGTGTTGTGTATAAAAATAGTAGCAGTGCATTTTGTGAGAGACATGGCATGCCAGAGAGTGTCAATATGTATTTAAAAAAATATCAGTTTTTGTCTCTGGATATATACAATATTGGCAGGTACATGTATAACATTTTCTGGACAGCAGTAAAAAAGAACAATTAACAAGTAATTATCATCCAAAAATAAGATAGAAAATGCACCACAGGACATTAGATTTTAATAGCATATGTGGGTTTGGCAGCCTTATTCTATATAAGTAGATTTTGACACAGGCTTAGTAGGGTGGTCTATCCTCATACTCTGCTCTGGATTCCAGCTAGTCCAGAACTGGACCTGCTTAGGACTATGCAGGTGAATGTGTCTATAGCAGTGTGGGGAATGGAGGCAGTATGGTTATTGTTTATTTAAATTTCCTCAAATTCAAACCTCAGAGACTTGTCACTATGGCATGACTTGGAGCAACAAGCTGGAATACATCGCTATGCTTATTTTTTTTTCACTTTCCTAAAATCAAACATCAGGCACATATACAGGTGGCTATCTTTTAAGTGTAGGGGAAAGGAGGCATGCTGTGTATGTACATCTAACAACAGCAAGTTGATATGTATTTCCATGTCCTTTTTTCTTTCACTTTTGTCCCAGCCTGACATCAGAGAGGTACATTGAAGGTGGTTGTCTTTTGGGGTAGGAGTGAGGAGGCATGCTGTATAGATGTGTGAGAGCAACATCTTGAAATGTATGACTGTGGCCATTTGTCCTTTCAGTTTCATCCTAATCTAACATCAGAGAGGTACAGAGAAAATGACCTTCTTTTCTGGGGGGAGGTATACGTTTTTACCAGATATGATTTATGCATCCTCATGAGCATTTGCCTTATTGTTCTACTTTGAAATACTATTTTTGTTGGCATTCAACATTAAGCTTTGGACACAATCTGTTTTTTCCCCTGCAGCTTACCATGAATTGCCACCAGTGTCTCTCCTCATTCTGTGGATCTACAAGGCACTAGTGACATCCCTGGAATTATTCTGGCTCATAGTCAGGGCTAGTAAGGACAATATAATGTCATATTTCTGTCAGTTTTTTTTTTTTTACTTTATGCCCCAACTACCCATTTCCCTTTGCATATACACCTGTAATTCCTATTGGCAGGTGTGCAATGAGGACATGTGGCATATTACCCTATTCACCCACCTTTTACAATTTTTCCCAAGCCTCCAACAAGGATCGAACACAAGAAGCATGCAGGTACATGCCTTGCCCCCAGGATAGGCACTCCCAAACGTTTTCCTATTGGCCTCAGACACCAGAGGTGCAAATCAAACCAAGGTTATTTGAACAGAAGTTAGAGTTTTCTCCTCATATGCCAAAGCACAGTTTTGGACACAAATTGTTTCCTAGTCATGGTTTTTGTTCATGCCATCACTAAATAAAAAAGATTGGGAAAAGGTTTAAAGTGCACCTGAGACCACCTCTAACTCATGGCTTTTGGGAGGATTAGCAGCTCCCAGATCCCTGGCTTGATTCACTTGGTTCCACCACTGCTATGGTAGTGCAACTTTTGGCCAGTTAGTATGTGTTGAATGGATTGAGAAAAAAAAATGACGAGTAAGATAAACTTAAAAAAAAAAAAAAAGACTGAATCGTGCCAAGAGGCCAGGATGGTTGGAAGATAGTCACGTTGGGGTGATGCAGGAGTGAGCATTCAGAGGAAATGCACAATGGAGTCTTTTGCTTATGGCTTTATTGCACCTAAAGCTGGACTCAGTGCAAGTTACCATTTGACACAGAATAATCCACGGTAATTCTTTGTCCCTAAACATTCCCAAACACACTTCTTCAAACTGTGTGCTGAATTCAATTCAAAAAATGTGTCAGTTTTGTAGTGCAAGAGAAAAGATTGTTTTTGACGTTCTAAAATCAGATTTTAAAAACACTGAGCAGTATTATGACATTCTGAAATCAGATTTTAAAAATATTGAGCAACAGCACCTTTCTAGAGTGGCTAGAAAATTAGGAGTGAAGCAGCATATTAAGTATGCCATAGAAAACTGAGAAAATAGTTTCTAAAGACAGAAGAAGAGCAACATTATGAGATAAAAATAGAAATTGCTGAATACAGCCTTGTAACTTTGATAATTTTCAGTACTTTTACCCCAAGTCTTCAATATGCACAGTCTTTCATGGTTAACTTACTAATGGTAAAGTGTGAAGTAAACAGGAAAACAAGTCATTGATCACATTTGGACAAGCTGCAACTCATGGATTGCTAATTCCAACAGAAAATCATTGCCAGCACTTATTTTTTATTATAGTATCTGTAGCAGTTCACTATTTTTTTATTTATTCTACCCAGTTTTGCAACTCTGGAGTTAGTATATATAAGTAAGTGGGGTCAAGGATGAAAGTACCCTTTATGGTGGGTTTTCATCTGGACGAAGTTCCAGTCAGTTGAGTTTACCTGTGGTAACTTCATCTGGTGGAAGAACCATCTTGTTGTGACTCAGTAATTCTTGGTGGAATTGTCTTTCAGTGCTGCATTCAGAACTGCTGATGTCTCTAATGCATA